>NW_023604295.1:109495951-109547713 GCF_014898055.3 Talpa occidentalis | reverse complement strand
ATATGGAGCGAGCAGGCCTGACTCCAGAGGTTCAGAAGATTTTGCTGATGTTATCCGAACCCTCCCATCAACTCAGGTGATAACCATGACCCTAGCCTGCACCTTAATGACTTGAGTCGTTGAACCCAGATGAAGTAAACAAGCCATCCACTAATATTTTCATTTTTAACATAAACTCTGTATGCTGCCATGAAATCTTACTTTTTTATCTTTTTAGTTGTTTTAGAAACAGCAAAATCTGAGCCTGTGATAGTCTTGTTTTCCTTTTCATCTTCAGATTACACTTCCACACCTCTCCTATTTAATGCACTTTATTCCTAATATTTTTCTTATTGCATGAAAAAAAAACCTTTTCCCTTCATATTCATTCTCTCTGTACCTTACCAACTCCTAGTTTATCCCCAAATCTTTTTTATTCCTTGTCATTGATTTCACTTAAATATAGCCTTTTCTTTAATATATATAATGTATAAAATACTATTTTATATAAAACATATGTATATCATATGTGTGTTATTTAAGGTAACTTTGGTTTACATTATTGTTTGTGTATTAGAAATATAAGGATCAAAAAAAAAAAAAAGAAAGCATAAGGATCCCTCTACAGTATTGTGAATGTACTATATACTATAGCTTGGCTATTGTAAATAGTGCTGCTAAGTAGCTTTCTAATCAAGTCAGTGATGTCAGTCATTCTGATGATGAAGGGGTAGATCAAGTTCTCTAAACCCCTTGAAGAAGGGTTTCCTTATGTTGCTTTGCGCCAGAACTTTGCTGAGCCCTTTGCTTGTTCTATAGAAGCTTTTTAATACATTTGTTACCTACTTTTTACAAAGGTAAGGATGAGGTACATTAGGAAGTGCTGCTATTTGTTTTTTAAGTCATGTAAAGCTCCCCTTGAGCTATGTGGGGAAGCGGGGCGTCACGGTGGGGGAAATCTTGCGGTGATGCCATCTGCAGTTTTTTGAATCCACTGAATGCAGAATTAGAGGACAGAATAATATCCACACACATAAATGAACCCGCACAGAAGAAATCCATGTTGTTCAAGGGCCAACTATGCTGTAAAGTTACAGAATTTTAGACTTGGAAGGAAACTGAAAATTAATAAATGTTCACTTCCCTACTCCCACCCTGTTTCTGAGGCCTATAGAGAGAGTCACAAATTTTTTTTAATATTATATCAAGTCTAATGACTGACAAGTTTTTCTTTTTTCTAAACTATATGGAAGTTGTACTGCCAAGTTTTTAAAAGAAAGAAATATGCAGTTTCTAATCCTGACATAGGATTTGGGTTTATATGCCTCCAATCGATGAGTAAAACAATATGCTTCAGGGGCCTCCTGGTGGCGCACGGGGTTAAGCCTCAGCATTATGAAGCATTCCACTGCCACTGTAGCATGAGTTCGATTCCTAGCCAGGGAGGTGACCCACAGGGGACAGCAGACCTCTCCTGTATCGCCCGCTGCTTCCCTTAGCAGTGTATTTCAGTCAGTCCGCCTGTTCTGTTCCCCACTCTGTCTCTGGTGAATCCTCTCACCCCCCACCTCTGCCTTACACCCCAGTTCTTGTATACATAAATAAATAAATCTTTAAAAAATAAATAATATACTTCATTATAATTCATTTTAATATTTTTATGTATCTATGTCTTTAAATATTTTCTACCATGTGTAGTACCCTTTATGTTCATAGCTTAGCAAATTTAATTTCTGATCACTTTTTAAATTAAGAAATACTATGAATCAAGCAGAATATGTACAAAGAAAATTTCTCAACAGTTGCACAGTCTGGTTCAACAATTACTAGAGAGATGAGAAAAACATTTGAAATCGTTAGTCACTAAAACTAGTTAAAACAGTTGTCTTTATCACCAAACACTGAATATAGCAAATACATTTTATTCAGAGATAAAGTTAATTGAAATCTTGAAAGACAACAGAGAACACTATTGAATATAGTTTTTAAGCAGTATTTCATTTTGCTGTTAATGCACTATATGTAGGTTGTACATATAATATGAAGAAGTATATTAATTGTTGCTTACTTCCAAAGCAAAACTTGAAAAAATTTGGAAGATTGTGACAACCATGAGCTCTAAATTTTATTTCTTTTGTACATTTATAGCCAATATCATTTATTTATTTTTTATTTTTTAGCCAATATCATTTATTGAGGTAAAATTTTACTTTTGAATTCTTGTTTTTCCGTGATAAAATATTATTCTCTTATTGGAGAAAATATTGTTGAGTTTTAAATGATAATAAGAACTGAAGATATGCATACTACATGAAATATTTAGACATTTTGTTATCTTTTATTTAACTGTAACTATAATTTAAGTATTTTTGTGTACAAGGCAATTGGTAATTAATTTGCATGACCCTGAATTGAGAAATTTTCTGTTTTATTACATTATTTATAAGGAAAGCATTTGTGAATTAAGAAATCAGATGTCTATTTTTCATGCTGTTTTCTTTACTAAATAGATTTTGTCCTTTCAACACTTAATATTTAAATGGATTTTTGTTCTTTGAGTTTCTCCCTGTTTATGTAATTTAAGCTCCTTTTATGGAGTTGAGATTCTAACTATACTTAATAATAAGTTAAGCAAGACATTTAATGAGGTGCCTAGGTAATATTTTGAATGATTTCATTCTCCCATTCTTTATGTGCATGTAGCTGGAAAATTAAGGGTGGCTTCCAAGGGACCTGCCACAAAAGTAGAGGTAATATGATCTCTTTTAGAGTAGTGAAGGAGTGTAGTCAGTGTTCATTACTTCATTCTCCAGTAGATATTTTCAGCACTAACTTGCTTGGAAAGCTAAGGCAGAATAAGAGGCATATTTAAAGTTAGATACCACTTGTTTCTGTATGCATATGATAAGATTTCTTAAAGATAAAAGTATAAAGGGTACTGGAAATGTACAAGTTAATATGTGAAATTTCTAATTTTATCAAGAAATTATGTTCTTATTGCAGTATAATAACTATACATTTATTAACTCATAGTGCTTTTAAATGACAGGAAATGTTTATACATCTCAATTTAGAAATAAATTGAGTCTAATGGAATAAAACACCTCACTTTTTCTTTTTAAAATAGTTTAACAGTATAAAATACAGAAGAAAATAAATATAATACTAGTTGGCTAGAGCATGGGAAATTTGTATGGTTTTTCTAGAGCAGATGTAATGTGTAAAGATGTAATGTGAGTCACATGAGCAATTAAAAATTTTCTAGTAGTCTCATTAAAGTAAAAGTAAATAGCTAATTAATTTTAACTATAATTTAATTAGTCTAATATATTTAAAATTTTATCATTCCAACATTAATATAGGAATTATTGATGAGATTGTATTAAGCGTTTGAAATGATGTATGTCTTACATTTATAACATCTCAACTATGAATGCTAAATTTAAAAAAAATTTTTTTAAAAGATTTATTTATACATACAAGAATTGGGGTACAGGCCAGAGTTGTGGGAGATGAGAGAATTCACCAGAGACAGAGTGGGGAACAAAACAGGCGAATTGACTGAAATATACTGCTAAGGGGAGTAGCAGGCAAGTCAGGAGAGGTCTGCTGTGCCATGTGGGTAGCTCCCTGGCCGGAGATCAAACTCGTGCTGCAGTGGCTGCAGCTAGCTTCATAGGTTGTGTCTTAACCCCTTGCACCACTAGGGAGGCCCTGAATGCTAAATTTTAACTTGAAATACTTAATTTGTATTTAGCTTTCATAAAATTTACAATTGAATAAGGTAAATTAAGATATCCAAGTTGTTTCAGGTACTTAACATTTTTCCAACTAAATCAAAAATTACTGAATTAAAAATACTTAAAATTAAGAACTCAGCTTCTTAGCCACACAAGCCACGTCATGAGGACTCAGTCATTTTGTGGTTGGTGATATTTGTGTATACGTCAGAGCTAGCTTGGTAATATATGTCAGTATATCAAATTTGTATAACCTTCGAGCTAGCAATCCCACTTGTAAGTACCTAGAAAAAATGGAAAGATACTTGTAGTATAATGTTCATCAGAACATTTTTATTTTCAAAGAAAAATCAAAGACAAAGAAAGAGAACTCAAGGTAAATTCTAATAGACACATATAAAAGAAGACTTCTCAGTCATAAAAATAGTAAAGTAATAAAGTTGATAGAATTTCAGCGTATAAAGATGGTATAATGGCCAAGGGTCAAGAAAACTTCAGTTTTGTTAAGGTGTGATGGTAATATTGACGATTTTATTATATTTAGAGGTAATCTGGTCTTTTCAAGATCTTGATTAAATATCAGTTATGCACCTTCATAATTAGAAAAAGAGTATATGCTTAATAGTCAAAGAGTCCACTTTTCTACTTTCTGTTGGCTATTATCTTTCTGACTTAAAAAAAAAAAAAAAAAACTGCACTCTTTTGGGGATGTCCTGGAGTAGCAAGGTAAGAGCTTTGGAAGAAAGGAAATGTAAACTTGAAAATGAAATCACTTAAAGACCACCTTTTCAAGTTGGTATCTAAAAATACTTGGTTGTTAATTTGAATTGGTGTTAGAAATGTTTGTTAGCAGTTTTATAAATCACATGAAGTTCTGTGAATAAGTTCTAAGTTGCTTAGCTTTATAGTCCTGTAGAGCATTACAGATGAATGTGATATTGGGAAGAAGGTTTGAAACATGAATAGTGGTTTCTAGGATGCTACATAATTTGTAGATGTGAAGAGACTGACAGTCTGAGTCAGATCTGTTGAGATACAAAAAGATTAAAAATTACTTGACTCTGAAAATAAGATGTATCTTTCCCAGATAACTCAGTCAATATGCATTTAAAATAATTGTTGTCTTTTTGTTACTCTATAATAGCCATTGAAAGGATCTTTTTTATTAGCATCTTATTTACAGCTATGAGTAGCCGAAAATTTCTATTTTCAAAATAAGTTGTTTGAAAAATTTAACTTGTAATTGACATCTGGAATTTGTAGCATAACTTAATTACTTTAAAAACAATTCTGTGAATGGTGGTTTTAATTCTCAGGGGAGGGGGCCTCCCTGGTAGCTCAAGGTGTTAATGCGCAGCCTGTGAAGCTGTCAGCAGCCTTTGCAGCATGAGTTCGATCCCTGGCCAGCCAGGGAGCAACCCACATGGCGCAGCAGACCTTTCCTGACTCAACCTGCTGCTTCCCTCAGCAGTGTACTTCGGTCAGTCTGCCTGTTCTGCTTCCCACTCTGTCTCTGGTGAATCCTCTCAACCCCACACCCCTGGCCTGTAACCCAGCTCTTGTATGCATAAATAAATAAATTTTTTTTAAACTAATTTATTTATTTGTACAAGCACTGGGTACAGTCAGAAGCGCAGGCGGGTGAGAGAGAATTCACCAGAGCCAGAGGGGAGAGCAGAGCAGGCAGACTGATGAAATACACTGCAGAGGGGAGCAGTGGGCGGAAGAAGAGGTCTGCGCGCCATGTGGGACCCTCGCATGGTGGCCAGGGATCGAACAGGCACTGCAGAGGCTGCGGGCAGCTTTGCAACCCAGCGCTCAACTGCTGTGCCACCGGAAAGGCCCAACAACTCATAGTTTTTCTAAAATGTTGTGTAATTTATTTTAAAATCTTATTATTTCATCTTTCACAGATACATACAAAATGAAGCTAATTAGATTGTTTGTTCCTGAAAACATTGACACATACCTTATCCACATGGCAATTGGGATTCTGGGAAATGATTTGAACAACAGACTGTTATGTCAACCTTCTTGTGATTCCAACAAAAAGAGATGTTTCCCCAACTCTGAAGAGAGCTGTTCAAGTTCTAAGAGAAGCAAGGAAGAAGTATGCACTGATACCAAGGTATTAATTACATGTTGAATTTTCATATAGTGTTAGTTTGTTTATACTAGAATGCTGTATTTTAAACTGTTATAAATTCTGACATAAGACTACTTTAAAGAATCTATGTGCTATGATTTTCTTTGCGTTTCATAAATCTGACTTGAGAAAGTGATTTTTTTTTTTAAATACAATAAAAGGGTAGTTATTATAATATGCTAAACAGATACACTATTTGTATTGTGTGGAAAGTCAGCTTATATTTTACTGCTGCATCAGAGTAAATATACAGCTTGGAAACTCTTTCATAGGTGTAATTAATATTGGCATATGGAAGTTCATGTGGTTAATGAAAATGAAAACAAATTTATTAGAAATACCCTGAAAATGTCTTATTATTCTGTCATTAATCACATTCTGTTCCTGTTAAGTATCTAAGAAGGACAATTTGTTGGTTAGGATCCTTAGTACATCTTAATGTGCTTTTTTGCATGACCACAGAAAGACCATGAATTTAGTGCTGTTTTAGATAGTATATTTTATTAAAATTAAATGTTTTGAAAATCCTTGCTCCGGTGTAAGGTAAATAGTAACCACAGAGGGCCTCCCTGGTGGCGCAGCGGGTTGAGCACAGCGCTGTGAGGCTGTCAGCAGCCTTTGCAGCACAGGTTCGATTCCCAGCAGGCCAGGGAGATGCCTACATGGTGTGGCATACTTCTCCTGTCTCACCCGCTGCTCCCCTCAGCAGTGTTTTCTGTCCGTCTGCCTGTTCTGCTGCCTTCTCTGTCTCTGGTGAATTCTCTCACCCTCCTGCACCTCTGGCCTATACCCCAGTTCTTGTATAAATAAATACATCTTTAAAAAAAAAAGTAACCACAAACAGAGTAACTTCTTTGATAATGTGACTCTATTAAATAATTGTATAAATTTGAAAATTTGACCTTCAGTATCTTCCAGATCTAAAATCTGACTATGTTAAAAGTTTATAAAACCTATTAAGTAAACAGAATTTTAGTTCCTAGATTATAAATACAGCATGGTAGTAGATGATTGCTAATATTTACTAGAGTATTAGAAACTGCATTTCAGTTCTAAGGTAATCTTTATAAAAGTTTTCCTGCATTTTCAATATAGTGTTTCCAAGTTCAAAAAACTCTCCTGTTGTTTTTGTGTAATATTCAGAATATGGAAATTTGGTTTATGAGATGCATAGCTCTGCCACTTATTTGAACTTTCTCTTCCTTGTCTCTATTATATCTTTCCTGCTTAATTTTGATTTAACCTTTCATTTCTCCTGAGTATGGGCATTCTCTTGGAAGACAGCATTAGCTGATCAAGAGAGTTCATAGGAGCCTGTCATTCTAGCCACTTATTACCAGTCAACTGGTAACCAGTCAGCAATTGACCCTCAACTGCTATTGGGTTGAGCAAAAGCCTTGCTCTTTTCAGATGCTGTTCTCAATTTATCACGCTTTCCAGTGTAGACCTGTGTCTCTTTTGGGATTCTATGTCTTAGGCTCCTCATTGCTTGTCTCTACCTTTTCTAGTACAGATGCTATACCATATAAGTCTTTTTTTAAAAAAAAAAGATTTATTTATTTATGCATACAAGAACTGGGGTATAGGCCAGAGGTGGGGGTGGTGGTGAGAGGATTCACCAGAGACAGAGTGGGGAGAAGAACAGGCAGATTGACTGAAATAGACTGCTGAGGGGCACAGTGGGCGAGTAAAGAGAGGTGTGCTGCACCATGTGGGTAGCTCCCTGGCTGGGGATCAAACTTGTGCAGCAGTGGCTGAGAATAGCCTCATAGGTTGCGTCTTAACCCCTTGCGCCTCCAAGGAGGCTCTATACCATATAAGTCTTATGGCTGTTGGTAGTTTCTCCTCACATGCTTATTGTTTGGGTATCCTAAAAATACCTTTAAAATTAGTTTCATTATAAATGTAGATGATAGATTTTGGTTTTGCTAATTGGTTTAACTGTTCAAATGCTATGTGTAGAAATATAAAAACTATGCTGCTCCTGCCATTATATACCCAGAACCCTCTTTTATATTACTTTCCTTTTTGTTTTTCTTGACTGCATTAGAAGAGAGAGTGCTATTTCCTGCCACATCACTGAGTTTGGTTTTAAACTAAAATAATCAGTATTATTTACAAACTACTTTAAGATACTCAGGGGAAAAATGCCTTATGGATAATATATCCATCATTGTTGAAATTTAGTACTCCAGGATACTAAAAATTTTCTTAGCTTTGCTTTTTTAGGTATTTTAGTTTGGCAAAGAAAGTGGCACATGCTATAACTATTTTGAATTCTATAAAAATTATAAAGGTTGCTGGGACATGTCCTGGTGCTATTTCATCAAAAGAAGAGATTGACAGAAATTCACCAAGACTCACTTCTGGGAATCAGCCATCCAGTGATCCAGAAATAGACGATTTATTTACGGATTCTCATTCACAGGTAAATTGATTTGACAAAATTGGGGGTTTTTTTCCAAGTTTTATTGATTTGCTAATAATTATGTAAGTATATGATTAAGAGGAGTGCAACTTCACACCTCCCTGTGTGTATGTGCGTCTCTTACCATCTACCAACTTTCCCATGCTAAAACACTATCACCAGGCCTCCCTGGAGGAGCAGGGGATTGAGTCGCAACCTGTGAAGCTATCTGCAGCCTCTGCAGCACAAGTTCGATCCCCCACAAGGGAGAAACCCATAATGTGCAGCAGACCTCTCCTGACTTGCCTGCTGCTCCCCTCAGCAGTGTACTTCGGTCAGTCTGCCTGTTCTGTTCCCCACTCTGTCTCTGGTGAATCCTCTCACCCCCCACACCTCTGGCCTGTACCCCAGTTCTTGTATGCATAAATAAATAAATCTTAAAAATAAATAAATAAAACCTTATCACTTTCCATCCCCTATTCCCTTCCTTCTCTCCCTCATCTACTCTGGTAACTAGCATGTTTTTCAGAGTCTGAGAATATTCTTGTTTTGCCAGTTTGTTTTCTTTGGTTATTTATATTATACAAATTAATATGACCATCTGGTAACTGTCTTTTCTCCTTCTGAGTATTTCATTTAGCATAATCACCTCAATATTAATGTATTTTATCCTAATAGGCACTATTTCATCTTTTTAAATAGCTGAATAATATTCCATTGAGTATATATTTCACAATTATTTTATCCAGTTGTCTGTCAGTGGGCATTTAGGTTGGTTCCATAACTTGGCTGTTGTGAATAATGCTGTTATGAGCATAGAAGTATGTAAAATTTTTTTGTGTGTTTCATATTTCATGGTGTTTGGGTAAAAATATAATAGTGGTTTTTCCATTTTTATTTTTTGAGTAATCTTCATACCATTTTCCATAGAGACTGCACCAATTTTCTATAGAGGCTACATTCCCACAAACAGGGATGAGTTTTTCCTCCACATCCTTGCCGACATATGCTGTTTCCAGGTTTCTTAATATAGACCTTTGTCACGGGGTGAGGTGATATCTGATTGTGATTTTGATTTGCACTTCCCTTACAATTGGTGTTATTGCACATTTTTTCATGTGGCTGTAGGCCATTTGAATGTCTTTTTTTCTATGTAAGTTTCTGTGTAAGTCTTTTGCCTCTTCTGGTTTTGTTTGGTTTTATTTGGTTTGGCTCTTTGTTGTTTGGTTTTGTCACTCATGTGATGTGCAAATATCTTCTCCCAGTCCACTGGTTGACTTTGTTTTTGTGGTGGTTTCAAGGCACAAAGGCTTTTTAGTTTGATGTAGTCCCATTTGTTTATTTTTGGTTTTGTTGCTGTTGAAGTTGCCACTCACATGCAGCCTTGTCCAGGAGTGTATTGCCTGTGTTTTCTTTTATGTATTTTATGGTATCAGGTCTTATAGCTAAGTCTTCAACCCATTTTGAATCAATTTTTGCATATGATCGCATTTCATTCTTTTGCATGTGGCTGTCCAGCACTATTTTTTTGTTTTATTCCTCCACTTTTCTCTCAGAATTGTTTTGCCTATTTGGAGTTTTTTGTTTCCTTGAATTATATCTGCTAGCAACTGAAGTTATCTGTTGGCAACAGGATTGATACTAAAACCTTTTAAGTCTTGAAGACTTGTGATTTGTACAAGGCTGTTTTATGCTGACAGTCTTTCAATAAATAGGTGAGTTGATCTTAGAGGAAAAGCTTTCAGTTTTTTATCTTTGAGTATTCTTGTTGCTGTGGACTTGTCATACTTGGTCTTTATTATGTTGAGGTTTCTTCCTTCTGCCCTCTTTATTGAGAATTTTTACCATAAGTGGATTTTGGATCTTATGAAATGCTTTCTCTACATCTATTGAAATGATCATGTGATTTTATCTTTCCTTTTGTTGAAGTGTTGAATCACAGGGATAGATTTGCAGATGTTGAACCATCTTTGCATACCTGGAAAAAAATCCCACTTTTTCATGATGTTTGATCCTTTTAATGTATTGTTGAATTTACTTTGGTAAGATTTTATTGAGGATTTTTATATCTATGTGCACTAAAGATATTGGTCTGTAGTTTTCTTCTTTGTGTGTGTGATATCCTTGTCTGCTTTTAATATCGGAGTGATGTTGGCCTTATAAAATATATTTGGAATCATTCCCTCTTAAATTTTATGGAAGAGTTTGAGAAAGATGATACTAGTTCATCGTTGAAGGTTTGCTCGAATTCAATTGTGAAACCATCTTACTCTGAGCTTTTGCTTTTGGGAAATTTCTGATTATTGTTTCAATTTCCTTGTTTGTAATTGGTCAGTTCAAATTTTTTATTTCTTCCTGATTCAGCCTTGGGAGAGTGTATGATTCTAAGAATTTATCCATTTCACCCAGGTAATC
Organism: Talpa occidentalis; assembly: GCF_014898055.3. Taxonomy (NCBI): domain Eukaryota; kingdom Metazoa; phylum Chordata; class Mammalia; order Eulipotyphla; family Talpidae; genus Talpa; species Talpa occidentalis. Next base: position 109,537,026 of record NW_023604295.1, on the reverse strand, counting down.
CAACTTATGGTTATAAAGATGTTCGTAGTAGTCTCTTATGATCCTTTGTGTTTCTGTGATCTCTATTGTAACTTCTCTTTTATTTCTCATTCTGTTTATTAGAGTTTCTGTCTTTTTTTCTTGGTGAGCCTAGTTAGAGTTTCCTCTATTTTGTTTATCTTTTCAGAGAACCAACTCTTGGTTTCATTCATCTTTTGTGCTGCCCTTGGATTAAAAAAAATATTTTCTTCAGGAACTTTTAATTTAGGATTCAGAGACTTCAGTTAGTACATGAGCACCATTAAATTCTGCTAAGTATTATGCATGCATACATTAATTTTTTCCTCAGAAGTGTATTTCTAGTTTTTAGCAGGTTCTCAAAAAAGTCTGTGAAGCAAAAAACAATTTAAGAAATTTGTTCATCAAATTTTTTTGAATATCACCTATATCTCAGCATCTCTGCAAAGTGCTGATAATGGCTGACCTGCTTTTCTATTCTGTCTGACATTGTACATTTAGAAGTTATATGGTTTTCAGATGTCTCACATAACTTTGTGTACATGTGCATACCACATGCTTTTTCCCAGGCAGAAACATTAAATTTACCATTTTGGCCAACCCAAAGCATATACACAATGTGACATAGATGTGAAATAATTTTACAGTTCTTTCCTACCCAAGTGAGTGTCTATACCTGAGTACCTAAGAATAGATAACAGGGGGACAAGTTTGATACAGAAATAGATTGTGTAGATCTCACTGTTTTGTTTTATCTGGAGAAAAGATGTTGGATGTGTATTAAGTAACCTATGTTACTTTATACAAATAGTGTGCATTGTTAATAGTACAAATATTCTTTCTGTATTTCTTTCCTATAGATTTCATCTGAAACCTTAAATACAAAATTACCTGAATGGCGTGCCAGAGGAAATTATGCCAGCAAGAAATCAGTAACCAAAACAAAAAAGGGGGTCTTTTTAGTTAATCTGGCATTCGTCAGAGGAATTCTGTATGTCTTGTTTTGTTTATAAGATGGGAGTTTCATTTCTGAAGGAAATAATATTTCAATTAAAAAATTACTCTATTCTCAAAGTAAAATTCAAGGACTGACATCGTAAAACAGCATTGTACTGTTTATTGAAGGACTGACATCGTAAAACAGCGTTGTACAATTCACATAAAGCATGTAAGTCTTCAAGAACCTGAGTGAGTGTATCACAGAATAGAGTATTAAATTAATTTCATACAAGATTGCTTTATGAAACTGTGTAACTGCCCTTTTTTTCTAATTTAATTTAACATTTATCTGGAAAATGTAATGTGCAGTGATTTGATATAGCTAACAGCTTAGTAGTTCTTTGATGATTGTATATAATATATATTTCTATATTATCAGAATTCTGTCTTGCGAATGAAAAAAGCATAATTACTTTCAAGTTATCTTTACTATTTTTAGAAGAAGCTGTTGTACACATTGTTAAGTGGTGTTAGTAGACCAGACCAATGAAAATAAAATAACAGTTTGGACTTTATGTTTGAATCTGGTACATGATCAAAAACTTAAAAAGTGAGTCAAACTGTTCCAAAGTTCCAAAGTGAGGGAAAATTCTAGAATTGGGCTAAAATGTAACAGGAAACACTACCTAAGGGGAAATGAGGATTTGATATTTGATAGCAGTTACAAAAAGTAAAAGTTACCTTTATACCCCAACATGTCCACCCCTTATATATTAGTGGGAACACAAAGAAGTTGAACTTGAAATTATTCATTTTTTTATTGAGGTAATGTTGGTATACAACACTATATGATTCAGAGGTATAGGTTAAGTATGTTACCACCCTCCACCCACCAGCACTGCATCCATATTCCTCCACCATAGTCCATTAAGCCCCCTCCACACTTTACACTCTGCCCTCACCCTTCCCGTTTGGTAACCTCAATTCTACAGTCAGATTTCTAGGGTTTGGTTTGTATCTCTGTAGTCTAAAAATGAATGAAATCATGTGGTGTTTGTTTTTCTCCTGACTATTTCACCTAATATAATCCCCTCCAGTTCCATCTATGTAGTATAAATGGCTAGAGTTCATCTTTTTTTTTTTTCAATAGCTGAGTATTTTAACCCAGTTATCTATCCTTGGGCACTTTCCATTGCTTGGCATTTTAATAATGGTGCAATGAACATGGGAGCACATATATTCCTTTGAATTAGTGTTTTTGCATCCTTTGGGCAGATACTTATGTGTGGAATTGCTAGATCATATGATAGATCTACTTTTAATATTATGAGAAATCTGCATACTATTTTCCATAGGGTCTGAACCAGTCTACATTCCCTCCAACAGTATATGAGGATTCCTTTTTTTTTTAACACTCACCAACCTTTGTTGTTTCTGATCTTTTTAATATGGGCTATTCTCACAAATAGGAGGCGGTGTCTCACTGTCATTTTGGCTTGCATTTCCCTGTGATGATAAGTGAGCGATTTCTCATGTGCCTGTTGACCATTTGTATGTCTTTTGGAAAAGTGTTTAGCACTTTGTTTTAATGCAAACAAATATGTATTTATATATTTTGAAACTAAAAGTAAAGTAGGCAGGGCATTCCAGGATGATAGCAAACCAATATGTTTGCTTCCTTTCCATTCCCAGTTTTAGCTTCTGTCTGCCTCTCTTAATGGTGTGGACTGGAAAGTGAACAGGCCTTTAGAGTGCTGACTAGAGCCCCGTGTGCATTGGACTATTACCTGGAGACCAGTTGGAATGTCCCAGGGAAAAGAGAATTGGAAGATTCTAAGGAGATTATTGACCTTAAGGGGAAGATGGATCTAGGTTTGCTGGGATATATCAGATCTTGACATACCCTAAAATACTGTAATAGGTAGACTGAATTCTTTCCAAACCCAAGGTTGGAGAACTCTGTGACATTTGGGTAGATTCATCCTGGTACATTGACAGGTAACTGATGACCTGCCTCCTGCCATAGTGCGAAGACATCCTCCCATCTTTTTCTGGGTGAGGAATCTTTGAGACCATGGAGACATGTTCATCAGAAGTTCATACCTGCACCCCTTTCCTAGGCCATGCTTTCAGTACATAGGATGCAGAGTGCTGGTCCAAACATGCCTGATCCCCAGGGACTCTGGCCTTGGTTTAACCTCTGTTTTACTAAATTCTTGGTTTGAAGGGTGGTTAAAGAATGACTGTAGGGGCTGTGAACAAAGCTTGGAAGTCTAGGCTGAGTGTTCATATATATGCACAGGAAGCCCTTTGTGGGAAAAAATAAGAGCCAGGGAGCACATGTGGCCACAAGTTGATTCTCCTACACCAATAACACTAATTCCCTGAACTGTGTCGGACTTAAGTTGATCAGCTGTGTGTTCAGTGAAGTCCATAGCTTTGTCATTTACTGGCTGTGTCACTTTGGACAAATTACCTAGACATTAAGAGTCTCATTTAAATAATTTGTAACATGAAAACATATTGCCGGGCTTAAATAGAATAGAATTTACAACAATGGTTGGCATACATAGTTGGTGTTCACCTAGTTGGAGCTTTAGAAATTTCTACCGGAAAGTCAGTGGCTGGTTGTACAAAAGGAAGCAGTCTATCTTGGCAAGCACTGCTTGGTGAAATCACTATGGTTCAACATTTGCCCATTATTGTGCTTGGTCAGCAATCTAAGGTGTCAATACCCCAAAGTGGAACCTTCTTTCAAGGGCAGATCTAGTTTGTTTGTTATCCAAGTTGACAGAGACTGATTAAATAATCAACAGATATTTATTGAGCACCTATTACTGTGTGCCAGGCACTTTTCCAGGTGCTAGACATACAGCAGTGAGTAAAACAAAAAAGTAAAAATACTGTATCTTAGGTGGGAATCTATGTTAAGACAATAAAGCAAGGAAGGAGTAGGGAGTGTTTCATTCTGGATAAGGAAGAACTTACTCAGAAGGAGAGTTCAGCTTTAGAATTAGCCTGGATTCAACAATTTTTAACTATAACCTTGAGCATATCAACCCAGTATCAGCTTCATTATTATTAACACTATTCATTGAGTCGAGCATTTAGCATTCTTTCAAGCATACCATGGAAGTATTAAAAACTAACTATTCTTATCCGTTACCTGTAGGAAAGCTACAGGGGAAGCCACATTATAATCAGAAGGTTGCCTAAAAGTTTAGTCAAAGAAATGGGCACTAAATAATTTTTATATTTAAGAACATTGGGCTAGATTTCTCAGTGTACTAAAGTAAATGCTATTTTTTATTTAACAAAGGATATAGAAAAATGGGCATTCCAGAAGCTTTTGAGAGAATAATTGGAATAATAAAATATTTGAAAGTTGATGAAATATTCTAGTTCATGAATTAAGATGGTCTTAAAATTTTTGAATAAAATTACTTTTTATTTCTTAGAAAGCTTGTTGTAGCTGTTTAAGGATGGAGATGTGGAGTGCTGAATATGCTAGATAATGAGGAGCAAGGCAGGAGAAAAGGCATCTACTGTAACCCTGTAAGCCTTGGAGAAGGCAGTGTGAGACTTGACAAGCTTCCCTTCTTCTGACCTTCTTTGTTTTGGATCCTAATACGGAAAGTTTATTATTGTTACTGACTCACCTGAATTTTATACAGTTTTGAAGTGTCTGCCAGAAACCTATCATATTCCTCCCACTTGTTGGGTGCATCATTTTCACACTGGAACATTTACCTCACTAGTGCAAGAGCACCATCTGCTGGTCAAGTTTGGTGACTTCAGGTTCTGTTTTACACAGGAAGATCAGACCGTTTTGTTTTGATTTTGTTTGGCTTGGATCAGTCTGCTTATCAATGCAGTTTTCCATGTATAAAATAATGTGAAAATCAGAGTAAGGCGGGGCATGATTGCATATTTATATCATGGTCAGTGGAAAATCCTATTTTGAACTTTTTTTTTTTTTTTTTTTTATAGAGGCATGCTTTATTTGTTTGCTGGTTTGTTTGTTTGTTTTGTTTATACATGCACTGGGTACAGTCAGAAGCGCGGGAGGGTGAGAGAATCCACCAGAGCCAGAGCGGGGAGCAGAGCAGGCAGAAGGACCGAGGTACACTGCTGAGGGGAGCAGCGGGCGGCAGGAGAGGTCCGCGCGCCATGTGGGACCCTCCTCCGGTGGCCGGGGAGCAGCTGGGGATCGAACCGGCGCCGCAGAGGCCGCGCGCAGCCTTGCAACCCAGCGCTCAACCGCTGCGCCACCGGGGAGGCCCCCTATTTTGAACTTTTAATGCCATCTAGATGGTTAACATTTATTGGAAAAGCAAGCCTAACAACCAGCGCAAACAAAGCTGATCTGTACTCTGTACTGTGCTGGCATTTGGGTTGCATAAATGGAGAAGACAAGTCTGTCTGACAAGCTTGCGAACTCCAATAATCTTAACAGGGTGTGTGTGTGTGGTGAGATACAGGAGGTATTTATGGGGACTTAGGACAGTACTGGAGGGAGAAGTCTGACCTCACGTGCAGGAGCAGGGAAAGCTGAGATGTCTGGACCAAAGGGGGACATAGATTAGAAATACCCCAGGAGACAGTAGGGGAGGGCATGTGAGATGCCCTCTTGGGCAAGGGCACAGAACAGCATCTCCGAGACTAGAAAGATCTTTAATCTTGCCAGAAGGTAGAGTGTCAGGATAGGAAGCCAGAGAGCAAGCTTTGTTTGCGCTGGTTGTTAGGCTTGCTTTTCAAGCCTAACGCGCCTTGTCCTCTGGGTCAGAGGTTTGACTCGTGCCTTCTAACTATCTACCAATGCATTTGTTTACTTTCCAACCCAAACCTTCCCCCTTTCCCAGACTTTAGGTCTATTAACTCACCTGTTTCTTTTCTTAACTCTTGAAATTGAGTTCAATTAGGAAGTTTTGCTATTTTCTTGTGCTTTCTTGGCATTTCTTGCTAAGGTTGTTAGCATAAAACATGTATACTCATTCAGATCTTTGTTCACATGTTATCTTTCCAAAGAAGGCTTCTTGACAATCATATCTAAAATGGTTTGATGGAAATCTAAAAATGGGACAATCCTAGTCCCATCTTCATAGGTCTTATGATCCCAATATTCTGTGATTATGGGATTGTTTTATAATTCTGTGCTCTTCAATTTGGTAACCACTGTCCACATAAGATGGCTGCTATGAGCACTATGTAAATGTGTCTAGTGTAGTGGACAAACTAAAATTTCAATGTGATGAAATTCAAATTACATTTGAATAGCCACGTGGGGCTAGTGACTACCATTATGGACAGCTCTGTTCAGTTCCTACCTGACTATTTCTTCCATTTGAATGTAACTTGATGAGGATGGGAATTTGGATTATTTTAGTCATAGCTATATGCCTCACATTTGAAATAAGTTCTGGTACATAGTTGCAACTCAGTAATTATTTCTTGAATGAACAAATGTGTAAGTGAATGAATGGAGTATTACAACTTCAGGAAGTTGTGAGTACAAATGAAGACATCGTAATATATAGTAATGCTTGAGACAAAGCGTCTTGAGGAGTGCACACATGTCTAAGAATCAGTTTTCATCTGCTAGGACGTCCACTAGGAACTAATATAAGCCACTAGGCCCTGGGTGCATGTTGGGGAGGGGAAGAAGTGTTATACCTGTTGACCTCAGCTGTTTCAGGTGCTATCCCAAGCTGACGGTGGGGGGCCCTGTGATGCATAACTGCCGTTGCCCAGCATTGATAATGTTCTACAGTAACCTAGGTGATCTCCACTCCATTGAGACCCTAGACAATAATGATTCCTCAAGACAAGGGGCTGGGTGAGGAGAAGGTACTATCCATCAAGAGTACCTCTACTCCCCTCTCCTTAGTAAAGAGAGATCAACTGCAGTTATAAAAGTAGAATTGAGCAAGTTCACAAATTGAGGAAGGGCTGTTTATAGAAGGTTGATAAGCAGATCTTACCAGGGAAGCCTGGAGGCTTCAAGAGAAGTGGAGACAGCGCAGTGCTCACTCCTCCTGGCGGTAGTCTTGCATTGTGATTCCTTATCTGCTCCAAAAGTTGTCTAAGGAGGTGGACAGCTGCCTCTTTAAACCCAGAGGATTTCCTGTCACAAAATGGATTAGAACCACAGGGTAATTATAGAATGATAAAGACAAATGCTTGTCAGGAAAGAATTAGTATCTCCTTGCTTTTGGGTGTTGATTTCTTTTTGTTCTTGGGGAAATGCATTCTTTGTGTTTCCCTTGGGCCCAAGATAACACTGACTAAATCCTGTTGTGGGATCTCCAGTTACTGGTGTGTGTGTGTGTGTGTGTGTGTGTGTGTGTGTGTGTGTGTGTGTGTAGACAAATACACTGCAGACTTTTGGGAATTCAAATTCTTAGTTATCTATATTATATTAAAAGAGAATTTAGTGAAGTCAGTGATGCTGTTTTATATTTACTATATCCACAATGTAGAACAATAGCAGAATGAGGATAATTTATTGATTTATGTCGAAAAAGAAGAATGTTTCCTGTTTTAGGATTGCTTCAGCTTGTCAATAATTGATTTTGTTTTTAAGAATAACAAGAAGGAATTTAAAACACAGTGTAGTTAATGGCAGTATTTCTTTGCTTAAAATACCTACTTTGTGCACCTCCCTGGTGGGGCAAGGGGTTAAGATATAACAAAAGCTATTGAATAAAAATTTTCTCTTCGTGATCTTTCTCTGAATAGCTCTAGAATTTGTTAAAATCATTGCAATCTTTATTTTTATTTATTATTTTTAAAAAGATTTATTTATTTATGCATACACGAACTGAGGTACAGGCCAGAGGTATGGGGTGGGTGAGAGGATTCACCAGAGAGGGAGTGGGGAACAGAACAGGCAGACTGACTGAAATACACTGCTGAGGGGAGCAGTGGGCGAGTCAGGATCGTCTGCACCAGGTGGGTAGCTCCCTGGCCAGGCATTGAACTCATGCAGCATTGGCTGCGGAGAGCTTCATAGGTTGAGTCTTAACCCTTGCACCACCAGGGAGGCCCCAGCAATCTTTGTATTTAAAACAAACATACAGGGCCTCCCTGCTGGCGCAAGGAGTTAAGTTGCAGCACTATGAAGCTCTCTGCTGTCACTGCAGCACAAGTTGGATCTCTGGCCAGGGAGCTAACCCACATGGCGCAGCAGACCTCTCCTGTCTCATCTGCTGCTCCCCTCAGCAGTGTATTTCAGTAGATCTGCCTGTTCTGCTCCCCACTCTTCTTTTGGTGAAGCCTCTCGCCCCCCACCCCCTCTGGCCTACACCCCAGCTCTTGTATGCATAAATAAATAAAGTAAATCTTTAAAAAAATCCAAAATGCCTGCTTTGCATCATGTAGCAGAAAACGGTCCCCTTTTATGGCAACAGAAACACATCTAGAATTCCAGAGCTATGGGAAGGTCTGAGCTTCAGATTTTGTCTAGTCTTCAAATCTAGATCCTTGGTATCTTAAAGTTAGAGCTGTGCTTCTGCAGAGAGCATCTCTGAGGCCCCTGGTAAGTACCATACTTTTTGCCATCCTAGATGGCACCTACTTCTGGTCACCCATCCCTAGCTATGATAACCTCAATCCCAGGATAACCCCGTGTTTTGGGCTCAGTTGTTGCTCCCCAAATTCATATGTTGAAATACTAACCCCCAGTGCCTTCAACTGTGATTATATTTGGAGAGAGGGTTTTTAAAGAGGCAAGTGAAAATTGCCTTAGGGTGGCCTCTAATCGATTATGACTGTGCTCCTTATTCGAAGAGGAGAGCATCACACAGACACACAGAGGAAAGACCATGTGAAGCCCCAGGGAGAAGATGGCCATCTACAAGCAAGGAAGGAGGCCTTAGAAGAAACCAAACCTTCTGACACCTTGTTCTGAGTCTAGTAGCCTCCAAAACTGTGAGAAAATAAATCTCTGTTGTTTAAGTTGGTATTTTGTTATGGAAACCTCAGCAAACTGAAATACCCCAAATCTCTCATTCAAAATCGCTCTGAAAACTAAATAGGCTTCTCTGAGCAATGCTTTTCTTTCCATTCATTCACTCTGTCTGTGGAGTCTGGAGGTTCTTCAGTGTGGGATTCTAGCCTAACCTTGTTCCTTTTTTTTTTTTTTTTTTTTTTAAAGATTTATACATATAAGAGCTGGGGTGTAGGCCAGGGATGTGGGGGGTGAGAGACAGAGTGGGGAACAGAACAGGCAGATTGACTGAAATATACTGCTGAAGGGAACAGTGGGTGAAGACAGGAGAGGTCTGCCACACCACGTGGGTAGCTCCCTGGCTGGGGAGCAAACTCGTGCTGCAGTGGCTGCAGATAGCTTCATAGTGCTGCATCTTAACCCCTTGTGCCACCAGGGAGGCCCACCTTATTCCTTTTTTAGACCTCATTTGGGAGGTTCTGAGCCCATAGCAATGGAAAGGGAAATGACGGGAATGAAGTCAGGGGTAAACTCCTTGATGTTTGCAGATGCCGTGTCGGCATTTTTTTTTTTTAAGTTATTTATTTACACAAGAACCGGGACACAGGCCAGATGCACAGGAGGGTGAGAGGATTCACCAGAGACAGAGCAGGGAACAGAACAGGCAGACTGACGAAATACACTGCTGAGGGGAGCAGTGGGCGAGACAGCAGAGGTCTGCCTGGACATATGGGACCCTCGCCAGCTGGCCGGGATCGAATTGGCACTGCAGATGCTGCGAACAGCTTCACAGTGCGGCGTTTAACCGCCTGCGCCACGGGGGGAGGCCCTGCCATGTCTGCATTTCTGAGGGTTCTCAGAACTTCTTAGCTTGGAACATAAGGCTTTTGCAACTTGACACCAACATTCCTTACATTAAACCTAAAAGTGAAGTGGCAAATGCAGTAAATGTTTATCAGAAGACAATTAGAAAAGTGAATTTCTCCACTATCAACAATGGATAGATCAACAAGACAAAAAATAAGTAAAGAAACCAAAGCTCTAAATAAGGACCTAGAGCAATTGGGCTTAACAGACATCTATAGAACACTAAACCCCAAAAAAACGGAGTACACATTTTTCTCAAGCGCACACGGATCATTCTCCAGGATCGATCACATACTGGGGCACAAGACAAACATCAACAGATACACCAAGATTGAAATCATACCAACCATCTTTTCTGACCATGAAGGCATCAAACTAGAACTAAACCATAAAAAGAAGGCAAGGAACTTTCCTACCTCATGGAGATTAAAAACCACACTACTGGAAGACCACTGGACTAATGAGGAGATCAAAGAAGAAATTAAAAAATTTTTTGAATTGAACGACAAGGAGGACACCAATATCCTAAATGTATGGGATGCAGCAAAAGCAGTAATAAGAGGAAAATATATAGCAATAGAAGCTCACATCAAGAAACAAGAAAGAACTCAAAGAAACAACCTAATCTCGAAGTTCAAAGATCTAGAAAAAGAACAACAAAAAAACCCCAAAACCAGTAGAAGAAAAGAAATAATAAAAACCAAAGCAGAAATAAATGAAATTGAAACTAAAAAAACAATCCAAAAGATCAATGAAACCAAGAGCTGGTTCTTTGAAAAAATCAATAAAATAGACAAACCCCTAGCCAGGCTCACAAAGGAAAAAAGGGAGAAAGCACAAATAAACAGGATCATCAATGAAAGAGGAGAAATCACAACGGACACAGCAGAAATCAAAAGAATAATCAGTAACTACTATGAACAGTTATATGGAAATAAGTTTAATAATCTAGAGGAGATGGACAAATTCCTACAACTCTACAATCACCCAAAGCTAGATAAAGAAGAAATAGAACACCTAAACAGACCAATTACAATTAGCGAAATTGAAATGGTAATCAAAAACCTCCCCAAAAACAAAAGCCCAGGACCTGATGGATTTACAAATGAATTCTACCAAACATTCAGAGACGAATTAGTGCCTATCCTTCACAAACTCTTCCAAAAAATTGAGAAGGAAGGGACAATACCAAACACGTTCTATGAAGCCAACATTACACTAATACCAAAACCGAACAAGGACAACACTAAAAAGGAAAACTACAGGCCAATCTCCCTAATGAACACTGATGCAAAAATCCTCAATAAAATTTTAGCCATCAGAATCCAACAATGTATCCATAAGATAATTCACCACGACCAAGTAGGATTCATTCCAGGGGCACAAGGATGGTTTAACATCCGAAAATCAATCAACGTTATCCAACACATCAACAAAAAGAAATATAAAAACCATATGATAATATCAATAGATGCTGAGAAAGCTTTCGACAAAGTGCAACACCCATTCATGATAAAATCCCTTGAAATTCTTGGGATACAAGGAACATACCTCAACATCATAAAGGCCATCTATGACAAGCCAACAGCCAGCATCATTCTCAATGGTGAAAAGCTGAAAGCAATTCCATTAAGATCTGGAACAAGACAAGGATGTCCACTCTCACCACTGCTTTTCAATATAATACTGGAAGTCCTAGCCAGGGCAATAAGACAAGAGAAAGACATCCAAGGAATCCAAATAGGAAAAGAAGAAGTCAAACTATCACTATTTGCAGACGATATGATATTATACATAGAGAACCCCAAAAACTCCACAGAAAAGCTAATTCAACTCATCAATCAGTTCAGTAAAGTGGCAGGATACAAAATCAACACGCAAAAGTCAGTAGCCTTCCTATACACAAACAATAAATCTGAAGAAGAAGAAATCAAAAAAACCATCCCTTTTGTTATTGAAACAAAAAAAATCAAATATTTGGGAATAAATCTAACAAAAGAGATAAAGGACCTATACAAAGAAAACTATAAAACACTGTTAAAAGAAATAGAAGAAGACACAAAGAAATGGAGAGACATCCCCTGCTCGTGGATTGGAAGAATAAACATTATTAAAATGGCCATCCTTCCAAAAGCAATATACAGATTCAATGCTATTCCAATCAAAATTTCAATGTCATTCTTCAAAGAAATAGAACAATTATTGATGAAATTCATATGGAATCACAAAAAACCCCGAATAGCCAAAGCTCTCCTGAAAAAAAAAGAAGGGAATGGAGGCATTACACTCCCAGACTTCAAACTATACTACAAAGCCATAATCATCAAAACTGCATGGTATTGGAACAAGAACAGACATACAGACCAATGGAATCGAATAGAAAATCCAGAAATAAATCCACAGATTTATGGTCAACTAATCTTTGACAAAGGAGCAAAGACTATGCATTGGAGCAAAGAAAGTTTGTTCAATAAATGGTGCTGGGAAAACTGGGTCGCTACATGCAAAAGAATGAAGCTTGACCACTACCTCACACCATACACAAAAATCAACTCAAAATGGATTAAAGAACTAGACATAAGACCTGAAACCATAAAATATATAGAAGGAAATATAGGCGAAACACTACGTGATCTGCACATCAAAGACATCTTTACAGACACATCACCCAAAGCAGTGATAGTGAAGGCAAAGATAAACAGCTGGGACTACATCAAATTAAAGAGCTTCTGCACAGCAAAAGAGACAATAACAAAAACAAATAGAAACCCCACCAACTGGGAGAACATTTTTGCACCCAACACTAATGATAAAGCACTGATCACAAAAATCTGCAAAGAGCTGATGAGACTCAGCAACAACAAAGAAAATAATCCAGTCAAAAAATGGGCAGAAGAGCTAAAAAGAAACTTCTCTGAAGAGGAAATGCAAATGGCCAACAGGCATATGAAAAAATGTTCAACATCACTTGCCATCAGGGAAATGCAAATCAAAACTACCATGAGATACCATCTTACACCAGTGAGAATGGCACATATTAAAAAAACTAGCAACAACAAATGCTGGCGAGGGTGTGGAGAAAAAGGAACTCTTCTGCACTGTTGGTGGGAGTGCAAACTGGTCCAACTACTGTGGAGAGCTGTGTGGAGATTTCTGGACCTACTAAACATAGAGCTTCCATATGATCCAGCAATTCCACTCCTAGGTATTTACCCAAAGGACACAGAAACATCAATTCCAAAGAACACCTGCACCCCTATGTTTATAGCAGCACTGTTTACAATAGCTAAGCTTTGGAAACAACCCAAATGCCCAAAAATAGATGACTGGATCAAGAAGATGTGGTACATATATACCATGGAATATTACTCAGCATTCAAAAAAGATAAACACATGCAATTTGCAGCAACATGGATGGCGCTGGAAGGGATCATGCTCAGCGAAATAAGCCAAAAAGAAAAAGAAAAATACCGGATGGTCTCACTCATAGCAGGAATCTAGAAAACTTAAATAAGGGACCAGGAAAATGAATAACTATAAGAAAGTGAAAATCAAAATCAACAAAAAACTATGAACCAGAGACACTTTTAGGGGGCGGGGGCGGGAGGGGAGGGATTGGGGTCAGAATGGGGGGGCTGCAATTGTATGGGGAATATAACAATAAAATTTATAAAAAAATAAAAAATAAAAAATAAAAAAAAAATAAACTACAAAAAAAAAAAAAAAAAAAAAAAAAAAGGGAATTTCTCTAATCTGATGAAATTACCCTTAATTCAATTAGGGGTTTGTTTTCTTGTCCATTTGAAAATGTGTTTTGACATGTTGTCATATGTACAGTGTCAGTTTTAATGGTTCCATAGCAATCTATTGCGTGGGTCCCATTCTTTATTTAATGGTCCTCTATTTTTGGATAGTTAGAATATTTCTATTTCTTCTAATTATTAGAAATAATGCTTCACTGAACATCCTTTTAAATACTTTTAAAAAGTGAAAAACCTCAGTAAAAATTACAAATTTAGCAGGGTCAAAACTTCCCTTGTAAGCTTTGATACATATTACCAAGTTGTCCGCCAGAAAGTGGTAATTTTCTCACTCTCACCAGTAGTGGACATTATCATTCTTTCGTATTTTTGCCAACTTAGGAAGCAAAAAGTTCTCTAGCTAATCTAAAATTTTCATGTTTTTACCATTAATGGAAATGAAACATGTCATGGGTTTATTGGTAATTTTAATTTTTCCTCATTAAAAATTGGGTGTCCTTTAAAAAAACTTATGAAACTATTTTATGGCTTAAGGATTTAACTTTGTTATATTTTTTTCTAATTTTTTCCCAGTTAATTACCTTTAAATTGTATTCATGATTTTTTTTTCACAAACTAAATAAAAATTATGTGTTAGAAAAATGTATTATGGTCTGTTTAGAATTATTTCCATTTAGAATTTATTTTGTGGTAAGGAGAGAGAAGTATCACTCTAGTTTTCCAATGATTGGTAAATTCCCCTAAGGCCAATTACTGAATAACTTGTGATAGTACCTACTAAATTCTGATGAAATTACATCTCTTTTGGACTTTATGTTATGTTACATTGATTCACCTATCAGTTCCTGTGCTCATGTTATACTATTTTAAGCAGGCAGCGAGTTCACTTTGGCTTAATCCCCAACCATTTTCCCCCACAAACTCTCTTCTACCCAGGTGAGTTCGCTCAGTTGCTAGAAGCACTTGCTACATTACTTTCCATTGGTTGGATTGCTGTTTTTTCTTTAGCGTCTCTATTCTACTTTCTTTTAAGTCAATACAATTCAATACTATTTTTCCATAAAAATCATCCAGTCATTCAGACCATTTTGAATGCCTTTACCTTTTTCTGGTAGGCTTCCTATTGTCAACTTTGTAGGCTTCCTACTGTCACTTACCAATACATGTTTTGATTTTGTTTCTGCTCCTACATTTTAAACTTACCAGGGCAAGAAGCATCTTTAGATGTTTCCTCGTGCTTGGTAAATTGACTTTGTATTTATTTGTAATAGTTTCTGAACACTTCTTAGAAAAAGGATGTGGATAGCAATAACATGAATTTTATACTTTAAGGTGCAGGTTATTCTCCAGGTAAAAAGGGAAACTATAATCATAATTATATCTGGTCACTTGGAGTCAGGGAAATTAATCCCTTATAGATTTATCATAGCCCCAAAACACTGCCATTTCCTCTTGTCCCAATAGCAAGAGAGAGTGTATCACCCAATTATTCTCTTTCAAGAACTCCAGGTTAATTTCAATTGGTAAGGTGGCAGTGGTGTAGAAGGACTGGAGAAAGGCTGAAGAAGTGATGCCAACAATAAAGACCAGCAAAATGGAGTTCCAGAGGGATTAATGAGCAGCTGGGGCTAATGGCTGGGCATAATGGGGAAAAACAAGATCTAAAGTTCTTAGTTTTCCCAGATGACTGTCAATTCCCAGAAATGCTCTTGGTTTTCACTGTAATTTTCTAATTAGTCCGATGAACTCTGCCCTTCAAAAATGGATATGATCGGATTGTCTTAGCCTTACTAATTAATCCTGCTAGTACCTTGGCAAGTCTCCTCCATAATTCATATGCCAGGATCCTAGCCTGCTGATCAATCAATAAGTCTGCTCAGAGTTCTGTTAAGAGAGCCAAGATATTGATTTATAAATAAAATAATGTGTTGCCTTGTTTTGATGATATTAAGAGGGTAACTAATTTCACAAGAGTGTGCTAATTCAATATAACATAATGAAGAAAATTGCCTTGGATTTGGAGATGGGATTTCAGAACCTCACAATTAGCCTGTTTCCAAAAGTTCATTTCCTCTAATGGAGAAAAACTCATTTAATTTAGATGACTCTAGCCATGATCCTTTGGTGATAAAGTGCCCTAAATATATTTAGAAGGCACTAGTTTCATGGGCATTTTCGTAACCAGATAAATTATTTGGGATGAGAAATAGAAGATGGGCCGTCTTTATCATTTTTGCTGTGATCCAGTGCTTACTTGGAGGGGTGGGTGTGTCTATTTACATGACTATACAAATTCCTATAAATCAAACTCTCGAGGCAAAGTGAACCAAACATGAACACCAAACTTGAACCAGCTAAGTTAATTTCCTGGTTAACAAACTGAATCACCCATTAATAACAATTTCTTAAGCCCAAGCCAAACTGATTTTTAGATAAAAGATCTGAGTACAATGTTGCATGTGTTCTTTATTTGCTTAGAATTATGGTATGATTATTAAACAATGAATTTGGAGTGTAAGACTTAGAGTTTATACTATTCAGAAATTTTATTTTAGCAAGAAAACGACATGTTGATCCTAGCTATTGTCTTTCTTTTTTTTTTTGAAGTTATCTTTAAAAAAACATTAAGGTATTGGGCCTCCCTGATGGCGCAAGGGGTTAAGCACAGCTCTATGAAGCTATCCGCAGCCTCTGCAGCAAGAGTTTGATCCCTTGCCGGCCAGGGAGCCACCCACATGGCGCACAGACCTCTCCCGATCTCGCCCGCTGCTCCCCTCAGCAGTGTATTTCAGTTAGTCTGCCTGTTCTGTTCGCCGTTCTGTCTCTGGTGAATCCTCTCACCCCCTGCACATCTGGCCTGTACCCCAGCTCTTGTATGCATAAATAAATAAATCTTTAAAAAAGAAATTTGAACACATTGTCTCTGTTGAATCCTCGCACCTCTGACGTTTACCCCAGTTCTTGTATGCATAAATAAATTAAAAAAAAAAAAAGATTAAGGGCCTCCCTGGTGGCTCAGTGGTTGAGCGCTGGGCTGCGAAGCTGCCTGCAGCCTCTGCAGAACCAGCTCCATCCCTGGCCACCGGTGAGGGTCCCACAGGCGTGCAGACCTCTCCTGTCTCTTGTGCTGCTCCCCTCAGTAGTGTATTTCATCAGTCTGCCCATTCTGTTCCCCACTCTGGCTCTGGTGAATTCTCTCACCCTTCTGCGCTTCTGACTGTACCCAGTGTTTGTATAAATAAATAAATGAATCTTTTAAAAAAATAAATAAATAAAAGATTAAGGTATAATTGAAATATAACAGTTCCAGGTATGCAACATGAGTCAATATTTGCGTGTATTGCAGAATGATTACCAAAAGTCTAGTAAACATCTGTTACCATACATGGTGGCAAGACATTTTTTTCCCTTGTGATGAGAACATTTAAAATCTCTCAGTGACTTTCAAATATGCAACACAGTGTTACTATAGTCACCATGCTGTACAGTATAGCCCCATGGCTTACTTTAAATTGTAAGTTTCTACATTTTGCCTTTGTGCTTTTTACCCACCCCACATTCACTGCCTCTGGCAACCACCAATCTGTTCTCTATGAGGTTTTTTTTTTTTTTAAAGATTCCATATATAACTGAGATCATGTGGTATATGGTATATATCTTTGTCTAATTTCACTTAGCAAAATCCAGTCAAAGTCCATCCATATTGTTGCAAATGGCAATATTTCACTTTTTTTAATGGTTGAAAGAATTCCATTGTGTGTGTGTGTGTGTATAATTTATCCATTAATTATTTGACTTTCCATATCTTAGCTACTATAAATAATGCTTCAGTGAACATGGGGGTGCATATATCTTTTGATTTGGTGTCTTCATTTTCATTTTCTTTGGATAAATACTCAGAATTTCTGGATCCTATGGTGGTTCTACTATTAGTTTTTTTTAGTATCCTCCACACTGTTTTCTAGAATGGCTGCACCATTTACATTTCCATCAACAATGCAGAATGATCCCTTTTCACTGCATCCTCATCAACATTTTTTATTTTTTTACCTTTTTGATAATCATTCTAATAGGTTTTAGGTGATATAGCTGAGGGCTATTTGTAGATATTCTTTATGAAGTTGAAGTTCTCTATACCTACTTTGGTTTGAGTTTTTATCATGAATGGGTTTGGAATTTTTGTTAAATGCTGTTTATCTATGATATAATTGTGTGATTTTTCTTCTTTATCTATGATATAATTGTGATTTTTCTTCTTTAGCCTGTGGAGATGATGGATTACATTAATTGATTTTCAGATGTCAAACCAGTTTTAGATTATGGGAGGAATCACAGTTGCAATTTAGCATATTCTTTTCATATATTGTTGGATTTGATTTGCTAATATTTAGTTGAGGATTTTTGAATTTATATTCAGGAGAGATAGTGACATGTAATTTTTTTTTCTTGTAATGTGTTGTCTGGTCCAGGGTAAAGCTGGCCCAGAATGAGTTAGGAAATATTCTCCCTGCTTCTATCTCCTGTAAGAGACTGTAATGAACTAGTATAATTTCTTTCTTAAGTATTTGGTAGAATTCACCAATGAATCCATCTTGGCCTTAATTGCTTTTTAAAATTCATACTGTAGTTTGTTTTCCCGATATGACAAGTGATATTCTAAATTGTGTCTTGGGCATTTTGAGTATATTATTATGAGGGTCTGAATGCTATTTAATTTCTCTTTTTAGCAGGCAGTGCCCATGTTGAGTATAGCTGGAGGGCCAGATAGGTGTGTATGTTAAGCTTTCTGCTGGGCCCTGCTGATAACCACTCTGGAAAAAAATGATGTACTGATTCACATGCCTTCTTGCAGAGAGGACAGGTGGAAATTGACCTTCCCCCATTGGCCCCACTGACACCTTCCTGGATGAAAGGAGACAATAATTGGTACCACCTCATTCTGTCATTTATACCCAAGTGAGTGTATAAGATCAGCTCCCCTCTGGGCCCTGCTGCCTCCAGGGAGAGGAAGCCGCCAGTGGAATAGTTGTCTAACCCTCCTAGCATCATTTCATTGTACCTAGTTTCTGCTGGGTAGAGGTATTTACCGTGTCTTGAAGACTCGGGGTGAAAGGGCAGGAGTGTCAGCTAGCCCTCCTTTACATGGCCTCATTCATTCTTATTCCTGCCAGATGGGGCTGAGGGCGCAATTCTCCTGTGTCTTGAATCTTTCCTTATAGGGGAATCAGAACACCACTTGCTTCCTCCAGGGGATGATGGAAGATTAGCTCCCTGCTTGGCCCCACTGACTTCCAACAACACTGCACATCTGCTTCTGAGGAATGGAGTGGTGGAATGGAAGATGGACTCTCTGTTCACCCCTTTGAGATCACAGGGAGGGAGAAGAGACTGGTTTTTCCTTTTGGCATTTGTGTAGAGCAGGGCGTGTATTACCAAAAAAAGTTTTCTGTTGTTAGGTCACACTTTCCCCATTGCTCTGGCTAAGAAGACCAGATTTTTCTTAGAGTTTTTTCATGTGTGCTTGTTGGTGATTCCACGTTGGAGGATTTTACAGCAGCATATCCAGAGTATAAGAAGCCAACCAGGAATCCCAATGTGATGTTTAATTCTGTGTGTCAACTGCATTGAACAACATGTTCAGCTGACTGAAGTATAAAGGATGTGCAGATAGCTGTAAAACATTATTTCTGGGTATGTCTGTGAGGGGTTTCCAAAAGAAAACAGGACTTAAATGGGTGGGTGGTCCTCATTCAGCCCATTGAATGCAAAATAGAACAAAAGCAAGAGAAAGGGCTAATTTGCTCTCTGTTAGAGCTGGAAACATCCACCTTCTGCCTCTGCACATAGGCTCTCATAGTTCTCAGGCCTTCAGACTCAGCTGAAACTTAACATCATAGGCTCCCCTGGTTCTCAGGCATTTGTAGTTTGGACTGGAACTACGTCATGGGACTGCTCAGCCTCCAAAATTTCATGAGTAAATCTTTCACAATAAATCTCTTTCTATATGTCTACATATATACTATTTATTCTATTTCTCTGGAGAACCCTATTCAATACTCTCTGAGAACTCACCACTGTGTTGTTTCTCAAGTCCTGAAGTCCCTAGGTACCCACTGTCTTCTTTCCACATTTCAAGGTCTTCCACTGCTTTTTTTTTTTAAAGATTTATTTATTTATACAAGAATTGGGGTACAGGTCAGAGGCACGGGAGGATGAGCGAATTCACCAGAGAGAGCGGGGAGCAGAACAGGCAGACAACAGAAGACTCTACTGAGGAGAGCAGTGGGCGAGGCAGGAGAGGTCTGCCACGCCATGTTGGTTTCTTCCTGGTGGCCAGGAATCGAACCCACACTGCAGAGGCTGCGGACAGCTTCACAGCGCTGCGCTCAACCCGCTGCGCCACCAGGGAGGCCCTTTCAGTGTTTTTTGTGTTATGCCCAAGGCGTTTCAGTTATAAAGGGAAGACTTGGGAGGAATGGGGTTACTCCCATCATGCAGCAATCAGAAGTCTAGTCTAAAAAAATTTCATTTATTTAGGGCCTCCCCGGTGGCGCAGCGGTTGAGCGCTGGGTTGCGAAGCTGCCCGCGGCCTCTACGGCGCCGGTTCGATCCCCGGCTGCTCCCCGGCCACCGGAGGAGGGTCCCACATGGCGCGCAGACCTCTCCTGCCGCCCGCTGCTCCCCTCAGCAGTGTACTTCGGTCCTTCTGCCTGCTCTGCTCCCCGCTCTGGCTCTGGTGAATTCTCTCACCCTCCCGCGCTTCTGACTGTACCCAGTGCTTGTATAAATAAAACAAACAAACAAACCAGCAAACAAATAAATAAAGCATGCCTCCATTAAAAAAAAAATTTATTTATAAAATTTAGTTGTTGATATGACCATAATATACATATAATATAAAAAGCCTTGAAGAGAAGAACAATTCTGTGAATGAGTTGGTGAATATCAAGTCCTCTGCAAATTATTCCAAATAAGTACTGGGAATGATAGAACTTCATAGATGCATCAACATGAAGGGTTAAAACAATTGAAAGAAAAAAGCTTTTTTCATAAGTTTATATTGTAGTAATTCAGGCTTTAAGATAATTTGCAACTGTAGATATTGAATTTATTTTTTATTTAACCTTAATTTTTCCCCTGTGCTGTATTAGAAATTTGTTATAATACTTAAATTTATAAATCTTGTTAAAGATAAGTAGTCCTTGGTCTCTGAAAGGATTGGTGCGGTAAAGAGAAGGAGAGCCAGGCCAAGATTCTGACAGGCAAGAACTTTATTGCACCCCCAGGCGAGGCTTGCCGAGGTTGGGGGGGGGTTGGAGAAGTCATGCTGGGGTGGGGGGGGTGGTGTTGGAGAAGTCATGCCTGTTGCCAGGGGGAGGCAGGCTTTTATAGGGTGAGGAGAGGTCAGGGGGAAATTGGGTTTGTAGGGCAGGGGGTGCAGTTTGCAGGGTGGGGAAAGGTTTATTGTCTGATTTTTTCTATGTGGGCTTCCTCATTGCTGCTCCCTGCATCAACATTTCAGTCTCATTTTTTTTCCCCTTTATATAAAATGTACTCGATAAACTTCAGGCTCATGTTGGTGTTGTGAGAGAGGGATCTCCATAGAAAGGGGAGGTTCCATCTTCCCAGCCCCACTTAATAAAGGATGGAACTGGGAGAGGGGGAGAAGAAGACTTGAAACAGTCTTGGAGAGAGGACTTGGAGGAGGCACATGGAGCGGAGAGACATTCACGTGAAGAAGTCCGGCTTGCTTCTCAGCTTTGGACTTGGGGGACTTACTCTAGGAACTTGGGGGACAGGAAAGAAGACACATGGATTTGAGACGTGGAGACACTTGGAAGAAATACGTGGGTGAGAAACACTTGGGGACACTGATTTGTACTTTAATTTTGTACCTTTATCCCAAATATGCCTGGCCCCTGCTGCCCGTTTTCTATGGTTCCCTGACAGAAGGTGCTTTAGATGTGTGGCAAGTTTTCAGGCCTCAGCAGCCCTGCTTGTGATGCAGTAAAACAAGACCAGTGTCTCTTCCTGCCCCATTAGATAAGCATTTCTATCTGTTGCATTTAACAAATTTGTCTTCTTGCAGTTTAAACAAAAGGAAGGGAATCCCTAAGAGGATAATAAGGAAGTTAAACATCAGGTGTTAACAAAGCAAGCTGGTGCCCACACGAATTCTCCAAATGCTTGCATCAAAAGGAAATGCCCACCCTTATCCATCTCTCTTTTGTTTTACTCCTTTGTATAAATAATCCTGCCCTCTGCCAAAGAGCAGGCCACTGGTCTTTCAGACATGAGTCTGCTGCCCTCCTCAGTTTGTCAACAAATTAAACTACTTTCCTTCTCCTCAAACTCTCTTTCCTTTTATTAGCTGAGGGAAACTGAGGCCAGTGTTTGTTATCAATTGGGGCCAACCCTGTTTGGCTGGGCATTTACCCACCATGGGATAGGTAACTTTGAGTGCTTTACTGGGGAGCTAATTATCCTTTCTTATCTTCCCTTTCTGTGCACATCAATCCTATTAAAGTTCTTTCACAATAAGAGTGTGCTTTGTTTTTATGTGACGAATGGCAAAACCCTTGTAGAGCAAGCAGATTTGGGAGTCCTGGGTTGCCCTTCAGTGGGTATACTAACAGTATATCTTGATGTTATTCAAATTTAAACTGAATCAAACAAACTTTTGCTTCAGTTTTACGATGCTTGTCTAAACATTTAGACTGTATTCTAATTGGATATTTGGCTGAGAGATATTTTATAGGCTGTGATTGAAACTTTATTCATTTTTAAATTCCATTTATTTATTTATCAAAGATTTATTTATTTATTTTATACAAGAACCGGGGTACAGGCCAGCTGTAGGGAAGGGTGAGAGAATTCACCAGAGACACAGTGGGGAACAGAACAGGCAGACTGAAATACACTGCTGAGGAGAGCAGCAGGCGAGACAGGAGAGGTCCGCTGCGCCATGTGGGACCCTCGCCAGCCGGCCCAGATCGAACCGTTGCTGCAGAGGCTGCAGACAGCTTCACAGTGCGGCGTCAACCGCCTGCGCCACCAAGAGAGGCCCCACTTATTTTTTTTTTAAGATTTATTTATTTATGCATACAAGAACTGGGGTACAGGCCAGAGGTGCGGGAGGGTGAGAGGATTCACCAGAGACAGAGTGGGAAGCAGAACAGGCTGTGCTTAACCCCTTGCACCACTAGGGAAGCCCTTAAATTCCATTTAAAATACTGTTTATGTTAGAACTTTTGGAAGGATACACACTTCTATCTGGGCTGATCCCATCAGCCACAAGGATCTTAGAAGTATAACCTTTCTCTAGGGGAAAGATAGTCCTGCAGACCTTTGCTTCTCCCTAGGGAGAGTGATTAAAACGGAGGCAGAGAGTGCTTGTTCCAGCCTAGATTCTAGAGCTATTCCTTCGTCATGCTGTTGTGTGAAGAGTTTTTACCAGCTCCTGTGATAATCCACTTCTTAATCTCCAGTCTGCACCTTCAGAAATCCTAACAGAAAAAGAAAATCACCTACAAAGGGGAAAATGACTGGACTCAGCCTCTTTTTCTCCCTTCTCTAATATTTAATGCCAGAAGACAGACCTCCCTGGTGGTGCAAGGGGTTAAGATGCAATCTATGAAGCTGTCTGCAGCTTCCGCAGCAAGAGCTCGATCCCCCGGCTGGCCAGTGAGCAACCCACATGGCACAGCAGACCTCTCCTGACTTGCCTGCTGCTCCCCTCAGCAGTGTACTTCGGTCAATCTGCCTGTTCTGGTCCCCACTCTGTCTCTGGTGAATCCTCTCGCCACCCCCCACACACCTCTGGCCTGTACCCCAGCTCTTGTATGCATAAATAAATAAATCTAAAAAAAAATATTTAATGCCAGAATACAGTGGAATGGTGTCCACAAAACTTTGAGGGAAAGAAATTTTGACCAAAGAATATTATAGTCAGTGAAGACATTGGTCAACTAAAGAGTTTGGGGACACATTACCTCATATGAAAGCATACATGAAATGTAACTTCCATGAACATTTCTTTGCTAATGGATCTAGAAAAAAGAATTCAATCAAAATAAAAAACAAAAGAATAGAAATGCTGTAATAAACTGACAGGTACATTGGATACATTTAAATATAGATCTAATACTAAAACTCATAAGAATCATGTTTATAGAGTACAAGTAAACAAATCTGAAGAATGTAAAATAATATAACTGAGAAAAATCAGGAGTTGGAAGAAGAGAAATTGGAGGGTATGTGCTTTCATAGCAGGGAATTAGTTACGTCTAAAACTGAAATGTAAAAAAAAACCAAGTGACTGAAAATTTTCTTCAGTCTTAACCTTAGAAAAAGGATATTTTAAGAAATATCACTTGTGAAGAAATAACACTGGTTTGATATTCATAGTTTTCCTTAGTTAAACTCAAATGAAATTTCATGTTTTGATTAAAAATGGCATCCCATCTAAGTAAATGTCATTTATTTTATTTATGCATCTACCACCTCGCCATTCATAGATAAGCACAGAAAAATGCCTTTTTTGAAAATTTATTTATTTATGCATACAATAGCTGGGGTGTATGCCAAAGGCAGGGGTGGGATGGCGGGGAGGTGAAAGGATTCACCAGAGACAGGTTGGGGAGCAGAACAGGCAGATTGACTGAAAAACACTGCTCAGGGCAACAGTGGGGGAGTAAGGAGATGTCAGCTGCGCCATGTTGGTCACCTCCCTGGCTGGGGATTGAACTTGTGTTGCAGTAGCTACGGATTGCTTCAAAGTGCTGACACTTTACCCCTTGTGCCACTAGGGAGGCCCCCAAAATGCCCTTTTTGGAGGAGGAGTGACAGTGTTCTTTTCTAACTCCATCTTGTGAGGGCTTCTATGGGGCTAACTGGACATCTTTAAAATGTGTTCCCCATAGTTGGGAGACACAGAGTACCGGAGTTTCACAATTGCATAGAAATTCTAGAATGAGTGAGAAGGCCTAATAGCTGCTCTTGAAGCAGGACCAGGAGAGTGCTTGCAGTGGTGGGAGTTTCCTGCTTTCCTAGAGTTTGTCAGGTCACAGGACATATGATTCCTTCCTGTGGATATATGTGGACCAACTGGAAGTAAAACCTGGTATGGAAACCTCCTGAGGCTTGTTGCATAGCGTTGCTGGCAGAGTGAAGAATACTGAGCAGCAGCCTACCTAGTGGCGCAAGGGGTTAAGACACAACCTGTGAAGCTATCCCCAGCCACTGCAATGCAAGTTTGATCCCTGGCCAGGGAGCTACCCACATGGCGCAGCAGAGCTCTCTTGTCTTGCCGGCTGCTCCCCTCAGCAGTGTATTTCATCAGTCTGCCTGTTCTGTTCCCCACTCTGTCTCTGGTGAATCCTCTCACCCCCGACACCTCTGGACTGTACCCCAGTTCTTGTGCACATAAATAAATCTTTTAAAAAAAAATAAGAATACTGAGCATAAGAAGGTTGGTAGTGTA
The DNA here is from genome assembly GCF_014898055.3 of Talpa occidentalis. Classification (NCBI taxonomy): domain Eukaryota; kingdom Metazoa; phylum Chordata; class Mammalia; order Eulipotyphla; family Talpidae; genus Talpa; species Talpa occidentalis. The sequence goes on along the minus strand of NW_023604295.1, from coordinate 109,512,032 downwards.
CCCCTGGATGCCCAAGGATTGAAGGAGGAGCTGCCAAGGGTGCTCTCTGGGATAAAGAGGACTTCAGAGACCTTCGGAAGAGCCATGGAAAACATAAATCCATGGTTAATTAACAGCCAGAACTGTCAGGGAATAATAGCCAAGTACCCTTTACTTCTTCAACTTTTACCACATTCTTCAATCTAGGAGGAATCTGAAACTGTAGCTTCCCAATGGGGGTAGAAATGAGATAGGAGAGAGTAGAAAGCAGAACCACACACGCCCCTCCCCTGCATCTGACCAGGATCAGCAAGAATTGAAAGATGGGAGACCATAATACAGTAAGTTAAGTGTTGGAACTTTGACTTTTATATGGGACTAAATATTTTCATTTTTCAATTGAGGTTGTTTTTAATGACAAAAATGACTGAAGGATATTTTCTTATCTTCTAGGAGTTCAACAAGTCACGTTCACCTGCACCCAGTAACGTGCTTGCCAAGGGTTCCCAGCACTTTCATGCCACTGTTTTCTTAGAATACTCTCCACTGAGGGCAATCCTGTTTTTTCTTCTTGGCTCAGTTTCAAGTCACCTTCGTGACACTTTCATGGTTTTAATTAAGTGGAAAGTTTTGTTGAGTCCACTATACTGTGTGAGCACCTTAGTTTCGTTATTTGGTTTACCACAATATAGGCACTGCCATGGTTTTCACCAAAGTCTATACTAAGCAGAATTGGGGTAATTTGCTAATATTGAACAAGCCAGTTGTTCGCTTTGCATCTATGTTAGTCTCTGCTCATGGAGAAAGTAGAGCAATATCACTTCAAAACTTAAAGGAAACATAAATCCTTACCCTTGGGGCCTCTGAAATCGTAAGCCATCACCTCATCATCCCAATAAGGGCCCACTTTCTATGAGACTGGTATTTAGTAAACAGGAATACAGCTAAGGTGGTAGTTTTTTCTTTACCTCTCTTGTGTGTGATAGACTGCATGTATTTATTTATTACTGTAGTTTCTGTGGAGTTTTGCCTTCCTTGTGATATGGTACTTCATTCTGTTCTGAGAAACCTTTTCCTGCCAAGTGATGTCTGCCAGGGGATATATATTACTGTAAAAAGTAGAACAAATTAAAGAAATAGGTCATAAAAAATTTCAGGAACTTGTTGAAGTGGAGAAGTTGCTAAACTGAAATACCGTGACTATGAAATCCCAGAGTCCCAGAATGGAGCTGGCGTTTTGCTTTTGTATAATATTTTATGGTGACTGGAGAATGAGTAAGTGAGTCTATTTTTTAAATGTCTATGGGAATAACAGCAATACTATCACCTAACAGTTAGGTAAAGAGAAGTAAAAGGTGCCACATTAAGAAATGATGGTTTCATCCCTAGTGGAGGCAGATTTAGTGATAGTATTAGAAATAGTGTGACTCAACAATGGAAAAAAAAAAAAAAACCCAATTAAAAAATGGGCAGAGGAGCTGAAGATACTTCTCCAAAGAAGACATGGCAGATGATGAACAGGCACATGAAAAGATGCTCATCATCTCATTATTAGATGCAAATCAAAGCAGTGATGAGCAAACAATGCTTAACACCGGTGAGAGTGGCTATTATTCCCCAAACAAGAAACAATAGTATTGGAGAAGATGTGGAGAAAAGGAAATACTTGTGCCATGTTGTTGAGCATGTAAACTATTAGGGCCATTATAGAAAGCAGTTTGGCAAGATCTCAAAAAATCAAAAATAGGAATTCCATATAATCCAGTAATTCCACTTCTGTGTATTTGAAAATTATGAAAACAACATTAATTTTAAGATATATATATATATATACACTATCCGAAAAGTGGAAAAAGCCCAGTGCCCACTGATTTATGAATGAAAAAAAAAAGTGGTATATATGCAAAATGGAATACCATTCAATAGTAAAAAAGGATTTAATTCATCATTTGCAGCAACAAGGATGGACCTAGAGAGAATTATGTTTAGTGCAATAGGAGAGACAGAAAAAGAAATCATGTATCATTCATGTGTGGCATATATTAGAAAACAAGCAAACAGATGAACTAAAGAAAAGCAAACCTATTTTTAAAACTATTAAAAAAGACTATATTGTAAAGAAGGAAAAGTGCCAATGATTCAGAATCAAATGATGGTAAATACTAGTGTTATAATAGCTGAAAGAAGCCATAATTTCTGAAGATTAAAGTAGATTAAACATATATCTCTTAGGTCCTTTTAATTGACTTTTACTTAATATTCTGGCAAAAATGAACCAGTTCCAAAACAAAACAAAAAACCAAAGCATTCCCTACAGAACCAGGTTCACTTCTTTCATATGAAACATTTAGAAAAATTGTTTCATTTTGGTATTTTTACCGAACTCTGCTTTCTGGTCTTAACCTGCCAAGAATTTCTTTATATCACCCAATGTCTTAAACATAGTAAATAACCCATCTAAAAAAAAAAAGGAAAAGAAGAAAATAGTATGGTAAAAAGGGCAGGGAATTATGAAATCCTCCCATCACAACCCCAGCAAAAATGTAAGCATGTTCTTGGCTAAATGGCTCAACCTTTCAAGTGTCTTCAATAAAATTTCTCATTTGCATATGTAAAAAAGGTCAGTGACTTAATTTAAAAAATGAGAGTTCCCTTTATAACTGAAGAAACATCTAACAACAAAATAAAGAAAAACATATTGAAAAAAAAAATCTACAGAAGTAACCACAATGAACAATATGATGTTCATCGGGTCAATGGTCAATGAATGTGTTTTTATTTAATAGTATTTTAAAATAATTTTCAATAATAAATAATATTTAATAAACAATATTTAATCAACTGCCAAATAACTAGGACATGTCTTTGCTACTTTTATTTTTTAGATAATAAAGTCAGTATGCATTTTTATTTATTTTAAAGATTTATTTATTTATTTTTATACAATAGCTGGGGTACAGGCCAGAGGCATGGGAGGGTGAGAGAATTCACCAGAGACAGAGTGGGAAACAGAACAGGCAAACTGACAGAAATACACTGCTGAGGGGAGTAGCGGGTGAGACAGGAGAGGGTGTGCCGGGCCATGTGGGACCCTCACCTGCCAGCCGGGAATTGAACTGGCGCTGCAGAGGCTGTGGACAGCTTCACAGCGCAGTGCTCAACCAACTGCGCCACTGGTTAGGTCCAGTATGCATTTTTTTTTTTAAATTATGCATACAAGAGCTGTGGTACAGGCCAGAGGTTTGTGGGGTGAAAGGATTCACCAGAGACAGAGTGGGGAACAGACAGACTGAAATACATTGCTGAGGGGAGAAGCAGGCAAGACAGGAGAAGTCTGCTACCCCAGGAATAGGTCTCCTCCCTACTCTCCACCCTCTCCCTGTCCTCTGTTCTATGCAGAGGCTGCTGATCGCTTTGCAGTGCTGTGCTTAACCTCTTGTATCACCAGCGAGGCCCAGTATGCATTTTTAATAAATGGTTAAAAAGAAATGAATCACTCAAATATTATGTATAGATTCCACTTCTCATTTTTCATGCTTTCATGATGGTTTTCCCTAAATTATCTTCTTTCAGCATTCCTATAAATGCAGCTGGCATGTTTGCAAATCTTTCAATGATATATTCAGGGCCTTGGACGTTACCCTCTGAGACCCACATCTGCAAGTCTTTCAGAGACTTCTGCTCGCCAGTGGGTGATGATAAACCCTTCCATGTGGGTTTCCTGGTAGGTAATAATCACCAGGGTGAGCCTGGGGGAGTGGCCGAGTACTGTTACATGTAGAGATGGGTGTACAGCAATTCATTCAATTTTTTCTCATCTGGAGGATAACAATATTTGAAAACTCCCCACTTACACTATCAAAATAACAATCATAGCCATCAAAATTCTTCCAAAGATCCTACTCTCTTGTGGTTAAAGGCAACATCAAATCCAAGTGTTTTAAGAGGGGTAGACTTTTCGACTCTGCTGTGCCAACAACTTTGCAGCCTTTGAGCTTAGCTATCTGCTCCACAACAGAGCCTGCTGCTCCTGCTGCTGCTTTATCCATCACTGTTTTTCCACCCTTTGTACCACAGATGTCAAGGAGGCCAAAGTAGGCTGGTAGCCTGTCATGCCAACTGTTCCCAGACCCGGCCACTTTTTTTTTTTTAAAGATTTATTTATTATGCATACAAGAACTGGGGTACAAGTCAGAGGTGCAGGGGGGTGGGTGAGAGGATTCACCAGAGACAGAGTGGGGAGCAGAACAGGCAGACTGACTGAAATTACCCTGCTGAGGGGAGCAGCAGGCAAGACAGGCGAGGTCTGTGTCACGTGGGTTACCTCCCTGGCCCAGGATCGAACTCATGCGCTGTGTCTGCAGATAGCTTCATAGTGCTGCACCTTAACCCCTTGTGCCACATCTTAACCCCTTGTGCCATCTTAACCCCTTGAGGCCCCTGTCTGGCCACTCTTCAGGCAGCATTTCCAGTCCCTTCCATCAGAAATGGAGTGCGTTGTACTACCATGGTTCATGTTGGCGAGGCCGAGTTTTTAACTTTCCACAATTCTGGCCACTTGTTGCCACATTGTCATGTCACTCTCTTTGGTCACTTGGCTGCCACCCTCATGTAAGGATCCACAGTGAGGAACAGAGCTTCCAACAGAATCTGTCCATTTTTTAAGAGTGAGACTTCAGCTATCATCAAAGTTACTATTAGTGGGGTTACCTTCAACAGGTTTCCTTGATATTGAACTCTTATCATGACCCATCCTGAAACTTGAGAGTCCGCAAGTTCCACTATCTAGTGAAGGTGGCTGAGACTGCCCTTTGTTACTTTTAATGATTGCATGGATCCTTCATACGGTCTATGTTTTTGTAGGTTAACCTCCAAACAATAAAACCAAGAGGAAGAAATAATCCTGTGCACAAGGATTATACTTTATAACATATTATACTTTATTCACATCATCATGTGAGTGTGAATCAAATGACCTGATTTTCAGCTAAAACTATATAAGAATGACTTCAAAAATTAAGAAAGGGATTAAATATATTGTAAATCAGAGGAGCAAGTTTCTAAAACCTGCCTTTATCAATGCTTTCAGCTGTCTAAGTCAGCAGTAGCCCAAGAGACTCAATGTTTTGCTAATGGACCTGTGAAAAAGTGGAAAAATCAAAATCTAAAGATAGCACATTTTTAGAATAAATGTATGCTTAATATTCTGAAGGGATCTTTCAGGGCAATAAAGAGAAGGGTATCCTTTTAGGATATTTAGAAAATCAAAGAGATGTATTTTTGGAAACTTCAGCATTTGAAAATAATGTGTTTTCTCCCAAAATGGTATAAAGTTTTTTGTAGGTGCAACATTTTATGAACTTACAAAGCAATTTTCCGAACTTCTTTTTTTGTTTGCATTGATCACTTTTTTATAAAAAGCAAATCATTTGAAAAATAGATGATTCTTTTTCTTTTTTTTTTTTTAAGATTTATTTATGCATACAAGAGCTGGGGTACAGGCCAGAGATGTGGGGAAGGGGGTGAGAGGATTCACCAGAGACAGAGTGGGGAAAAGAACAGGCAGATCGACTGAAATACACTGCTGAGGGGAGCAGTGCGGGCAAGTCAGGAGAGGTCTGCTGTGCCATGTGTGTTGTTCCCTGCCTGGCCTGGGATCAAACTTGTGCTGCAGAGGCTGCGGATTGCTTCGCAGTGCAGTGCTTAACCTCTTGCGCCACCAGGGAGGCCCTAGATGATTCTTTTTCAAGTATTACTTTTAGTGTAAGTTGATGAGATTGCTTTCAGCTTTCACTATTCAGTTATCATGGGGTTTCAGTTTTCCTGGCTTTGTCCCCTATCCATTTTCTTAATAATAAGTGGGAAAATTTAAGTTTCAGTGCATGATTTGTATCTTTCTGAAGATTATTTGCTGGAAATGACAGGAAGCTTTAGTGTCTTCTCCTGTAGGCCAACACTGGTAGTCAACACGTTTGTTCTCCAAACATAAAACCAGCCTTGACAGGTAGGGGAGAGAGGTATATGATCTCTACCTGGAAATTACTTGCAAAACCCACTTAATGTTAGACTCTTGAAAATGAAAGAATCTTAAAATGACTTCTGATCTGTCTATTGTATTCAGATAGGACACTGTGTCAGGAGCCTCCCTTCTTTTGGTCTTATATTTCCCTTTTTTCTCCCTGCTTCCCTTTTTTCCTCCCTGCTCTCCACCCTCTCCCTATCCTTGTTCTATTTTGTTGCCCCTCCCCACTTTCTCGAAGAACTTTCCCATCCTCTTTCCAGAGTCTGTCAGAGTGAGAGGGAGAGGCTTCTGGCTCAGAGATCATAAGCTCTAAACCTAGAGCTTGTAGAGAAGTTGCTCTTAAATTCAAAGAAACATTCATTGGCATTTGCTCTTGTCTCATACACAAATACTTGCTCTTCTTTATTAGAATAAGCTACTTTTATTTGCAATGGTCATTTGAATTTTTATAAGTTCAAAGTGGAGAAATCTACCTACTCTGTCTGGAGAAGTTTCTGTACCAGACACTAAGCTGGATAGGTATCCTTTCCTTCCCTCCAGATGGCTTTTAGGAAGGTTTTCTTAACCACCATCTTTATAGGTTCCAGTTCTGTTAGTTTCTCAGGTTTCCTGTTGACCACTTTGATTCTGAAGTTTGGAGAACCATGGGCTTCCATGTCAGAGGGTGGAAGGAATAGAAGAGAGGAGCTCAAAAAGAGAAGAGAATACACGTGCCTCTACTTTTTATTCTGTTCAGGTCCACAGTGGATTGGATGATGCCCCCACACATTCCTAAACCTGCATCTCTTTGCTCAGTTTGCTGAATCTCATTTCTTTGAAACATCCTTATAGTTACATCCTGAAATAATGTTTTACCAGCTCTCTGGGCATCCCTTAGACCAGTGAAGTTGACACATAAAATTAACTGTTATGAGGTAGCTTATAACAATTTCACATGTTAAAGGATTTTGCAGAGCTGCTCACTATATTTTTCAAAGCAAGCTGGTAGCACAATGTCACAGAACAATTAATCGAAATCATTTTTTTGAAGACTGAAAATGATATGGTTTTTGTATCTGTTTCTCTGATTGTCAGGAAAGAATGATCTTTTTATCATTAGGCAGTTACCCACAAAATCATATTTTGAAACTGAAATTTTCATCAGCATTAGTAGGCAGAATTTTGAGATTATATTCTTTCACAAATCTGGAATAGATGATGTTCTAAATTTCTGATTTGGGGCAGACATAAATTTCTTATTATTAGTAGATAGTTGAGTTGGGGCAACCAAATATTATGTTTAGAAAACTGCCAACTTTTATCCATGTGTGAAGCACAGAGTTTGTTTTATTTTACCTTATTTATAGAATACTATTTTTGTAATAAAACAAAATATGCAGAAAATTTTCCAACACAAAAACAAGTGGAACAATGAATTTCAAGTTTCTATAATTTTAGGTTTTTCAACATAAACAGAAAAAAAAGGTATGTGAACTTAATATCTAGTTTTTGGTGAATCCTTTAAAGTGGTCTTTTAACATAATCTTCAATATCAAATGAACTCACAACTTGGGGTTTTGGTGTTGATAAGTATTAGATAGCATTACTGACACCTCACATTTTATTCTGAGTAGCTGATCTTGAGTAATACCTTGAGATAGCAATTAGATAATAGGACTAGATGTGTATTATTGCTGTTATTGGTCTGTGGCATTAAAGCCACACAACTCACCACAGGAGAATTCTTTTTTTCTCTTAACAAGATTATTTGTGAACTTCTCAAATCTCCAAATTCCATTTTAAAGTATTTTAGCAAGATGACTCCAGGCATCAGTTACTCTATCTGGGAAACTGATACTGTCAGAAAACAAATGGTACATTCAAACTAGTTATTTTGAGGATGGTTTAACAGGGTACTATTTATAAGGGTGTAGGTAAGCTTTAAGGAAACCAGCAGAGGTTAATGTAGGGTGTGGGCTAGTAATTGTGGGGAGCTGATATGATCCTGACCTGAAGTGGCAAAGGGAGGAAGTAGTTGCCAGAACCTGAAGAGGGAAGCTTGTGGAGAAGGTTGCCAGGTAGAAGCTATGGCCTTTGGAGAGAGGAAACAACCTCCTGGAAGGGAGGGAATAGAGGCAAATGGAGAGAATAAAACCTTGATTTCATTCTTTTCCTCAAATCTTTTGGTGATGCCTTCCGTTGGCCAAATCCTACTAGAAGCCAGAAGGCAAAGAACTCAGTGGACAGACTCTCAGTGAACCTTGTGGGGTTCATATTGGGGTGGAAAAAGGTTGAGGGTAAATAGAAGAAGGCAAATAGAAGATACCTAGCATGTGAGCTGACTGCAACACATTCTAAAATATTGGCCAGCCTGGCAGAAATCGGTATCATTTCTATTAAATTTATGAGAGAAATATATATGAGAGCACACATATGAAAGTATTATATATATACATGTATATATTAAATATGTGTATATATGCTAATTTGTTTTAGTGAAAAAATATAAACTTTTAGGGGGAAATTTTCTGTTTATGTTAATATATATTCCTTGAAGAAACACCTAGAGGAAAGTAGTGGTCCCATTCCTTGATATTTCTGGATAGAGCTTCATTTATTTCACTTTTGATTATTTCAATAAAAATAATTAACTTCCAATAAGAATAACCTTTTAATCCTCCAAAGAGTAAAAAAAAAAACAAAAACAAAAACAAATCACAACTAAAGGGAATTTTCTCAGATTTGTAACCTGGGAGCATCTCTGTAATGAGGCTGTTATAGGGCAGCCCCGATATTGAACGGGTTGCCTGGCTGTGGGTCCTCACCCACGCGCTTCCAAGGGACTTCTTAATACTCCACTACAGGCACACACAAAAGGTTAATAAAAGGTTTATTTACAAGGGAAAAGGAAATAAGGAAAATGTACAACTCAGGGAGAAAATAGGGAAATAAAGTCTTTAATGCGTCCCACCGGATCCGCCGACCTGGAAACCCAAAAAGCACTCTCCGAGCTGGCTGGATGCTGCGAGCTGGCTGGATGCTGCGAGCTGGCGGAGAGTCAAAATGGGGGACCCCCCCCAAAGCCCACGTGTCTGCCTTATATCCACCTGGCTGCTTAACCCCACCCTCAGGTCCCAGCCACCTTCCCTTTGGTGGTGATGGGATTTGGAGTTCCCAGTGTCTTTGGCTTTGGCCTGGGGTGGGGGTGGAGTCCACAAAGCCTGTATGGAATTAGCTTTAGGACATTTTTTTTCCCCTAACAATTCCCCACTTTCACTTTATGCCACCATTTCCCCTAACAAGATGAGGGAGTAGAGAGAAGAGACACATTGTATTAAATTGCTATTAATTAAGTTGCTATGATATTAACATGCTATGATTATTAAGGCTTTGGGCACTGGACTGAGGGGAGGAATGTGAATGGTACCTCACTTTAGTGGTAGGATGGTGATGTTTAAACCAAGGCAAGTAATAACAGTTATACTGTTGGGTTGAGAAAATATTAAGTTGTGTTTAGGCTGAGTCTAGAGTCACCTCTAGACTGTAGAGTCTAGAGACATGCAAGTACCCATGTAGAGGAGACTAACTTCCCAAATGCAGGGAGGTGTTCCAACTGTTACCCGGCAGGGTGAGGGGCACCCCAGAAACCCCAAACCAAGAGCCTGCTCTAAATAGGTTCTGCCTTCCGCCACATCAAGACAAAACATACTCTACTGCAGTGCCTAAGACCTTTCTTTTATGGAATGGAACTTAACTGGTGTGCATTGGGGAGAAGGGAAAGAACAGATAAAATAATTTTTACATTAAACACCCTAAAGTTACCCGTCCCCTCCTGGGTAAATTCTCAGCCAAATAGGGCTGGTCCAAAACAGGACTGCTGAGGTCCAAAAGCTTGCCACAAGTTTAAGGTACCTTCTGGCGGGTACCCATAGGAAAAGGGCAGAAGGGGCCAGACAAGTCCAGAAGGAAAAGAGCAAAATCAAAATCTAGATAAAGGCTGCCAATGTTAACCTCCCCGTGTCTCTTTCAAGTGTCTCCTATGTTTCCCAAATCCCTGGTACTAGTCCAAGGCCAAAAAGAAAGTGCAGCTCCTTCATGCGTCTCTCTGCTCCAGGTGCCTCTTCCAGGCCCCCTCCTCATTTTCCATCTCTCTTCCTTTGACTCCCAGTCTCCTCTGCAGCTTCTTTTCCCTGCTGCTCAATTCCACCCTTTCTTGGGTGGGGAAGGGAACCTGTAACTTCCCTTTTCCCTTGGGATCACCCTGTTACACAACCTGGAGGTAGAGATTTGGGTATGGGGGCGAGGAGCATGTGTTGTGGATAAAGGTGGTAATTATATTCAATAATGTCTCAGCAATAAGACAAACCAGAAAAATTAAATATCTCAGAGCATTTCTGCTCTGGAACTAAAATGGGGGGAGGAAAAGTGTACTTTGAGAGGATACCAGGGGCACACAGAGTTTTGTCTTGGACTCATCCAGATGGTGATTTCTGGAGAAATGTAGTTTCAGAGGACACTGTGCTGCCTCCAGCCAGGCTCAGAGTGTGACTCACTCTCTGACAGTCTGCTGTGGAGACGAGGAAGTGCTGACCACCTGCTTCCCTCCAGGGCTGTAATTAGCTGAGGCTTTTCTGCCTTTTGTCATGTTAAATGGTGCCTGCCTGTGCCTTCCTTCCAGGAGGTTTGTGCTTAATCGGTGAGAGAAATGAGTGACTCATTCTTCTTTCCCAGGCTGCTCTTAAAGAATTCCAGCTTTCTTAAACTGACCCCAGGGGATCCCCTCTGGGCTCAATATGAAATTCATCTTTATTTCTGAATTATTCACTCCTTTCAAACCAGTTTCCATTTTCTGGGGAGAAGCAGTCCTCTGCCTGTTTAGTGCTGTTTCTCTGGCGTCCTGTGTGGATTTTTCCTTTTGGCTAGGGCTCTTCTCTTAGTCTGATGTTTTCCAACATCCTGGTAAGTGGCTAAAACCATCCCTTTCAAACTCATTGATGTTTGATAGGCTGTTTGTATCAATCCAACCTTAAAACACACACAGGCTAAAGGCCACGAAGAAGGGAATGACAAAAGAATCTTTCTGCAGAACCAGCTCTACTTCAGCGCCCATCAGGGTCACTAGAAGGTTCACCTCCCGAGGGCTTCAGGAATTATCTTTCCTTGTAGGTACACTTTGGTCTCTAAGTTGATTTATGAGAAAAGCCTTCCCAGATGTGATGTGCTCAGGCCATCTGCTTTTAGGTTTTAACGTGCTTCATGCTTTCATGTGATCCGTAACAATACACAGCTTGATGTCACCTTCAGGCTTCAGAGCAGCAGTGGTGAAAACAGTAACTTTGTTCCTTAGGAAGGTGATCTAAAATATTTTAAAATAATGCTTACAATTAAAAAGACTTACATTGGATAGGCTTCCTAAGAGGCTTCTTTTTGAGGCCACATAAATAAATGAGGGAGTGAGAAATCCAGAACCCTTTTTAAACCTGCTTTAGCAACAAGGCAGCGAGTGATCTATCTATTCTTCAGGCCCTTCACTGTTTGTGGCTTAGAATCACTGGCATTTCTGCTAGTGGAGTGTAACTATCATGGGGCTTTCTATAGGAAACTTCTGTTGTATCTTTAGTTGTAATCAATGAGTTTCCTATATTTCCCTCCAACCAAAATCCATCAACATTTTCTAAGGTAACTGCGAACCTTGAGGATGAATGGATTTTCTTTTGTTGGTAGAAACTCTGGTTCATGATTATTTATTTAATAGGTAATGAGCAGATGACTTTAAAGCAATATCTTAATAAATGAAAATGGAAATTTACAAAAGTGTGAATTAGAGCCATAATATTATCACAAATTATAGGTCTTTATTTTACCGGAAAAAAAAAAAGGTTTCTTCATTAGACCCCCCCCTAAAATTATTTATTTTAAATTTGAGTTGCATGCTTCAAATATATCTAACATAGCAAAAGTTATTTCATATTTGATACTTATCATATAAAAAGATAAAGTGTGTACTTTTATGCTGAAGAAAAAGTGGTTTATTTGTTGATTGTCAGGGCATCTATCCTTTAAAGTCATTATTTTATGCCTAAAACTTTGATGTCTAAAACATAAATTTTATATTAACTAGATAACACATTGTAAAGGAAATTACTTTTTCTAGTTTGCTCCAATAATAATAGTTCAAGCTATGGTGTTTTTTCCATAAACAGGCTTAAAGTTCCCACTTCAAGTATGTAAATGATTTATTAAATGCAGGTGAAGCAAAGAACTGAGTGTATTTTTTATATTATAATTTCAGGTTTTCAGGCCTAGTCCCAGCCAGGAATGGATCCCAGGCTGCAGGGACAGCACAGAGCCACAGTCACTAGACCACCATGGGATGGTGTCTCATGAAGATGCAGCAGGAACTTCGCTATGCTCAGGTAAGCAAGAGAAAAAGGGCAAATTTGTTTAGAGATAGAAATAGTTTATGAAGGAGAAAAGGAACAGAAATAAAGTGGGACTCTCAGGCCATGGAACCAGGCCATGGAGGGGCAAGGAAGCCGAAGTGGAGTCATGTCTCAGGGAATATGTACCTTCTTTCCCTGATTATTCTCAAGCCATCTGTTTTTTTGTGATTGTTTCTTGGTGGTGTCTCTCACTCTGCCTTAATATCTCTGTGCCCAGAACTAAGTCTCTGTGTCTCAGCCCTTATCTTAGAGTCCTTTTTCTTTATTGTCCTTGTCCCGGAATGTCCTGTTGCCTGCAGTCCTGGGGTGTTTGATTAGTTCCCCTTGGAATTTGTTACCCTTATCTCTGGAGGCTTCCTTATTCCTCCCCAGGCTTTTCCTATTTTATTCTGACCCTAGAAGCTATCCACTTGCCCATGACTCATTTGCACTGTTCTGCAATGGGAGAGGGAGTTGCTTCTGAGTGGAGGGCAGAATCCCATGAATATATATCTGTGTCCATTCTTGGGATATGTGGAAAGAACCCACTGATATAATTGCACCTGGCAGGACAAAGATGATGGAATCTTAGAGTAGAAAAATTAAGGATAGGAGATCTCACAAGGACAAACACCAGACATAGGGGTAAGGAGAATGATTGATCATAGAAGACCAACCCAAGTGGACCCCAAGTTAATCAGTCTTAACTAAACCAGCTATGGAAGTTTCCAGGAATATAAGGCAGGGTCAGAAAAGATTATCAGTCAGGGCCTCCCTGGTGGCGCAGGTGGTTGAGTGCAGCGCTGTGAAGCTGTTCGCAGCCTCTGCAGTGCCACTTAGATACCCGCCGGCCTTGGAGCAAACCACGTGGTGAGCAAACCACTCCTGTCTTGCCTGCTGCTCCCCTCAGCAGTGTACTTCAGTCCTTCTGTCTGTTCTGTTCCCTGCTCTGTCTCTGGTGAATCCTCTTACCCTCCCGCATGTCTGGCCTATATCCCAGTTCTTGTATGAATAAAATAAATCTTTAAAAAAAAAAAAAAAAAGGATTATCAGACAGAGACCGGGACAGAGAGGATTGTTGATCTTAAAAGACCTACCCAACTTGACCCCAAGGCTATGATTTCCACAATAATTCCACCCAAGAATAGTATATAAGAACACCCCTTGCTCTGGCAAAATGCAGTTCGTATCTTTTAAGACTACCCACCTGTGTCTCTGCAGATGTCTTTCCTTTCTTTTTCCTTTCTTCAATAAACTTGCCATGTGCTAATGAATGGGAACACTGGCTGAATTCTTTCTCAGAGAGACCCAAGAACCTCACACACTGAACCCCATCATCTGAACCCTAATAGGATCATGATTACTTCACTGACTCTTCTCCCACTGCATATAAGGTCATTTCTTTGAGATTAAATGTTAAATAAGGAAGGTGTTGACTTTGTAGATGGAGCTGTGGGTTGGTAAAAGTTGGTGGAGGATTATTCCTGTATCTATTCTGGCTGGTGGTGTGACTCTGATGTACAGAGATTTTGTTGCTCTGAGAGGCTATTCAGAGTATGTTCCACATTTTTCTAGTCTCTCAGGGTGTGCCTCCCAGGGAAGAATCTCACCTAACAGGTGTCCTTTAGGACTGACCTCTGCCACATGGTAGGAGACTTTTATTATCTGTCTTGGAATTCCCATTAGAGTCAGAAAAACTCTGAAAGTAGTTTTCTAAAACTAAGGGAAAGCTCTGACTGTACCCAGTGGTATAAATATAAATAAAACATGAAGAAAGCTCTGTAGAAGTTTTTGAGTAATTGAGGACAGAGTGGGAGAATCATTGGTTACATGGAAATATATCATCTGATGTATTGACGAAGAAGGGAGAACTGTGAATTGAGTATTCAGTGGGGTTAAAAAAATCACTCAGTCTATTCAGCACCGTATGAGAAATATAATAAAGACATTTTAAAACAGCCTGCTTTTATCAAAGTGAAATGTTGGTATAGTATAATTATCAATACATAGATGAAATTGTTGGTAGAATTTAAATATTTTGTACCTGTGCATATATGTGAATGTGTATATGTTTGCATACATGTCTAGGTGTGATTGTGCATGAATAGGGTGGGTAGAGTATAAACCCATGTCACTGGATTTTCTTCCTGGGAAATTCTGCTGATGTGATTTAAGAATCGATCTATTTTTCACTTCTCAGTGGTAATACATAACTTTCTTTAAGCATATCCAGCTTCTACTTGCTATTCTTATAGAGAATTAAGGTTTAATTCCTGATCTTAGCTGTTGGATAAATGTGCCATCACCTGGCTGATTTATAGAATTAGACTCATCAGTAGTCCCTAACAGCTTTTCTCCCTAATAGTCCCTTTGATGTCCTGAATGGACATCATGCACTGTGTTACTTGCAGTAACACCTGGTCATTATTGAAGATGAGGGCCTCCCTGGTGGCACAAGGGGTTAAGCACCGCACTATGAAGCAATCCACAGCATCTGCAGCACAAGTTTGATCTCCACCGGCCAGGGAGAAACCCACATGGAGCAGCAGACCTCTCCTGTCTCGCCCTCTGCTCCCCTCAGCAGTGTATTTCAGTCAGTCCGCCTGTTCTGCTCCCCACTCCGTCTCTGGTGAGTCCTCTCACCCCCTGCATCTCTGGCCTGTGCCCCAGCTCTTGTATGCATAAATAAATAAATCTTAAAAAAAATTATTGATGAGCATATTCTAAAGTCCAAGGAAGCAGAGTACAGTCTGAGGAGCCCTGCAGAATTAATGAGTCCATTTATGGTACATGTAGAGAGAATCCAGTCATGTGAATACACCCACTGTGAGCACAATTGTAGGGATAGTGATGGGACAAAAGACTGGGGTCAGAGAGAAAAGCCGTTTCAAAAAAAAAAAAAAAAAGGAAAAGTATCTGCAAATGGTGGCTTCATGGGTCATGGTAGAGGTAAAACAGTTTGGCTCCCCGCTTTCTGCAAGGTGGAGACTGTCCACTGGCAAATGTAATGGGGATGAAAGCAGGTCAGGTCCTCTGCCACCTTCCTTTGAGAGCCCCCTGCCTCTTTGGAGTGTTTCTGAAGCACAGAGGGCCTCAGCCTCCCTACTGGATGCTCAGTATTTCATTGAGGTAGTTTCCCTCTAAGTTATTTACCACAAACATTTTTGCCACATAACTAATTGACTGTTAGATATTTTCTTTTTTTTTTTAATTTTATTTTCTTACATCATTGCTCATTTTCGTACACTATTTGATTTCTCCCCTCAGGTGTATTCCCCATAATTCTCCCATCACCACAGCACCTGTGAACTGTCACCATATTCCCTTGTGCTCTTCCCTCCCCTCTTGACCCCTCTCCCTTCTCTTCCCTTGCTATATGCCTTCGATCTGTGGTTTACCTGCAAGTTTTGTCTTTTTCCTGACTGTAAGGCCACTTTGTAGTAAAAAATATAGTATCATGGAAAATAAAAGAGGGACATCAAATTAATTTTTTAAAATTTTATTTGTTTATAGGGGGCGGAGCAACATGGCGGCGAGGAGACACTGCGAGTAAGATCTCCCATTAAAAAAAGTGAATAGGGAGGAAAAGCGGCAGGTCCCAGTGAGAAGTGGGACACGGAAGATAAACGGGTGACGCCAGCGAACTGCCCGAAGAAGAAACTGGCCATAAAAGAGGACT
>NW_023604295.1:109429022-109495851 GCF_014898055.3 Talpa occidentalis | reverse complement strand
TGTTTTTCCATAAACAGGCTTAAAGTTCCCACTTCAAGTAGTAAATGATTTATTAAATGCAGGTGAAGCAAAGAACTGAGTGTATTTTTATATTATAATTTCAGGTTTTTCAGGCCTAGTCCCAGCCAGGAATGGATCCCAGGCTGCAGGGACAGCACAGAGCCACAGTCACATAGACCACCATGGGATGTGTCTCATGAAGATGCAGCAGGAACTTCGCTATGCTCAGGTAAGCAAGAGAAAAAGGGCAAATTTGTTTAGAGATAGAAATAGTTTATGAAGGAGAAAAGGAACAGAAATAAAGTGGGACTCAGGCCATGGAACCAGGCCATGGAGGGGCAAGGAAGCCGAAAGTGGAGTCATGTCTCAGGGAATATGTACCTTCTTTCCCTGATTATTCTCAAGCCATCTGTTTTTGTTGTGATTGTTTCTTGTGGTGTCTCTCACTCTGCCTTAATATCTCTGTGCCCAGAACTAAGTCTCTGTGTCTCAGCCCTTATCTTAGAGTCCTTTTCTTTATGTCCTTGTCCCGGAATGTCTGTTGCCTGCAGTCCTGGGGTGTTTGATTAGTCCCCTTGGAATTTGTTACCCTTATCTCTGGAGCTTCCTTATTCCTCCCCAGGCTTTTCCTATTATTCTGACCCTAGAAGCTATCCACTTGCCCAGACTCATTTGCACTGTTCTGCAATGGGAGAGGGAGTTGCTTCTGAGTGGAGGGCAGAATCCCATGAATATATATTGTGTCCATCTGGGATATGTGAAAGAACCCACTGATATAATTGCACCTGGCAGGACAAAGATGATGGAATCTTAGAGTAGAAAAATAAGGATAGGAGATCTCACAAGGACAAACACCCAGACATAGGGTAAGGAGAATGATGATCATAGAAGACCAACCCAAGTGGACCCCCAGTTAATCAGTCTTAACTAAACCAGCTATGGAAGTTTCCAGGAATATAAGGCAGGGTCAGAAAAGATTATCAGTCAGGGCCCCCTGGTGGCGCAGGTGGTTGAGTGTGCAGCGCTGTGAAGCTGTTCGCAGCCTCTGCAGTGCCACTTAGATACCCGCCGGCCTTGGAGCAAAACGACGTGGTGAGCAAACCACTCCTGCGCCTGCTGCTCCCCCAGCAGTGTACTTCAGTCCTTCTGTCTGTTCTGTTCCCTGCTCTGTCTCGGTGAATCCTCTTACCCCCCGCATGTCTGGCCTATATCCCAGTTCTTGTATGAATAAAATAAATCTTAAAAAAAAAAAAAAAAAAGATTATCAGACAGAGACCGGGACAGAGAGGATTGTTGATCTTAAAAGACCGTACCCCAACTTGACCCCAAGGCTATGATTCCACAATAATTCCACCAAGAAGTAGTATATAAGAACACCCCTTGCTCTGGCAAAATGCAGTTCGTATCTTTTATAGACTACCCACCTGTGTCTCTGCAGATGTCTTTCCTTTCTTTTTCCTCTTCAATAAACTTGCCATGCTAATGAATGGGAACACTGGCTGATTCTTCTCAGGAGACCCAAGAACCCCACACTGAACCCCATCATCGAACCCTAATAGGATCATGATTACTTCACTGACTCTTCTCCCACTGCAATAAGGTCATTTCTTTGAGATTAAATGTTAAATAAGGAAGGTGTTGACTTTGTAGATGGAGCTGTGGTTGGTAAAAGTTGGTGGAAGGATTATTCCTGTAATCTATTCTGGCTGGTGTGACTCTGATGTACAGAGATTTTGTTGCTCTGAGAGGCTATTCAGAGTATGTTCCACATTTTCTAGTCTCTCAGGGTGTGCCTCCCAGGGAAGAATCTCACCTAACAGGTGTCCTTTAGGACTGACCTCTGCCACATGGTAGAGACTTTTATTATCTGTCTTGGAATTCCCATTAGAGTCAGAAAAACTCTGAAAGTAGTTTTCTAAAACTAAGGGAAAGGGCCTCCCCAGTGGCGCAGCGGTTGAGCGCGGGTTGCGAAGCTGCCCGCCAGCCTCCGTGGCGCCGTTCGATCCCCGGCTGCTCCCCCGCCACCGGGAGGGTCCCACATGGCGCACAGACCTCTCCTGCCACCTGCTGCTCCCTCAGCAGTGTACTCGGTCCCTTCTGCCTGCTCTGCTCCCCACTCTGGCTCTGGTGAATTCTCTCACCCTCCCGCGCTTCTGACTGTACCCAGTGCATGTATAAAAACAAAACAAACAAATAAATAAATAAATAAAACATGCCTCTTTAAAAAAAAAAAAAAAAAATAAAACTAAGGGAAAGCTCTGTTAGAAGTTTTTGATTATAAGAAGTAATTGAGGACAGAGTGGGAGAATCATTGGTTACATGGAAATATATCATCTGATGTATTGACGAAGAAGGGAGAACTGTGAATTGAGTATTCAGTGGGGTTAAAAAATCACTCAGTCTATTCAGCACCGATGAGAATAAATAAAGACATTTAAAACAGCCTGCTTTTATCAAAGTGAAATGTTGGTATAGTATAATTATCAATACATAGATGAAATTGTTGGTAGAATTTAAATATTTTGTACCTGTGCATATATGTGAATGTGTATATGTTTGCATACATGTCTAGGTGTGATTGTGCATGAATAGGGTGGGTAGAGTATAAACCCATGTCACTGGATTTTCTTCCTGGGAAATTCTGCTGATGTGATTTAAGAATCGATCTATTTTTCACTTCTCAGTGGTAATACATAACTTTCTTTAAGCATATCCAGCTTCTACTTGCTATTCTTATAGAGAATTAAGGTTTAATTCCTGATCTTAGCTGTTGATAAATGTGCATCACCTGGCTGATTTATAGAATTAGACTCATCAGTAGTCCCTAACAGCTTTTCTCCCTAATAGTCCCTTTGATGTCCTGAATGGACATCATGCACTGTGTTACTTGCAGTAACACCTGGTCATTATTGAAGATGAGGGCCTCCCTGGTGGCACAAGGGGTTAAGCACCGCACTATGAAGCAATCCACAGCATCTGCAGCACAAGTTTGATCTCCACCGGCCAGGGAGAAACCCACATGGAGCAGCAGACCTCTCCTGTCTCGCCCTCTGCTCCCCTCAGCAGTGTATTTCAGTCAGTCCGCCTGTTCTGCTCCCCACTCCGTCTCTGGTGAGTCCTCTCACCCCCTGCATCTCTGGCCTGTGCCCCAGCTCTTGTATGCATAAAAAATAAATCTTAAAAAAAATTATTGATGAGCATATTCTAAAGTCCAAGGAAGCAGAGTACAGTCTGAGGAGCCCTGCAGAATTAATGAGTCCATTTATGGTACATGTAGAGAGAATCCAGTCATGTGAATACACCCACTGTGAGCACAATTGTAGGGATAGTGATGGGACAAAAAGACTGGGGTCAGAGAGAAAAGCCGTTTCAAAAAAAAAAAAAAAAAAAAGGAAAAGTATCTGCAAATGGTGGCTTCATGGGTCATGGAGAGGTAAAACAGTTTGGCTCCCCGCTTTCTGCAAGGTGAGACTGTCCACTGGCAAATGTAATGGGGATGAAAGCAGGTCAGGTCCTCTGCCACCTTCCTTTGAGAGCCCCCTGCCTCTTTGGAGTGTTTCTGAAGCACAGAGGGCCTCAGCCTCCCTACTGGATGCTCAGTATTTCATTGAGGTAGTTTCCCTCTAAGTTATTTACCACAAACATTTTTGCCACATAACTAATTGACTGTTAGATATTTTCTTTTTTTTTATAATTTTATTTTCTTACATCATTGCTCATTTTCGTACACTATTTGATTTCTCCCCTCAGGTGTATTCCCCATAATTCTCCCATCACCACAGCACCTGTGAACTGTCACCATATTCCCTTGTGCTCTTCCCTCCCCTCTTGACCCCTCTCCCTTCTCTTCCCTTGCTATATGCCTTCGATCTGTGGTTTACCTGCAAGTTTTGTCTTTTCCTGACCTGTAAGGCCACTTTGTAGTAAAAATATAGTATCATGGAAAATAAAAGAGGGACATTCAAATTAATTTTAAAATTTTATTTGTTATAGGGGGGAGCAACATGGCGGCGAGGAGACACTGCGAGTAAGATCTCCATTAAAAAAAGTGAATAGGGAGGAAAAGCGGCAGGTCCCAGTGAGAAGTGGGACACGGAAGATAAACGGGTGACGCCAGCGAACTGCCCGAAGAAGAAACTGGCCATAAAAGAGGACTAGAAGGGAGGGAAGCGCAGAACCCTGCTCCTCCCCCCGCCCACAGAGGCGGCACTCTCCGACCGGCAGAGAGGAGGAAACAACAAACCAAAACGGCCCACAAGAACAAACGACGCAGCAAGCGGGACTGTGCGTGGAAAGGAACTATTGCAGCCACCACACCCCGTGAACGGGAGCTGAGGCGAACCCTGCAGGATCCGCCGCGGCGGTGAGCAAACGGCTCCGGGCGCCATTAGAGAAGAACAAAGACCCCGGGAGACGTGCACACAGCCCGGGCTGCGCCGGTAAGCCTGCGCGGGAAAGCGGCGCATTCGGCGTGCACTTGAAAAGTAAGTGCACACCTGGATCGCAGCTGCCCAGGTCCCCGCGCCTGCGACCTAGGCTTGCGGGGAGACGACCTAGGCTTGCGGGGAGACGCACGGAGGTCCTCACTGAGGTGAAGGTCCCTCCCTGAGTGAGCAGGAACCAGGCGCCCAGGCACGGGAGCTGTGCAAAAGGCGCCATTCCGCGCCACTGAACTGGGCTACAGCCCGCGTCCTGGAACTGAGGCTTTGAACTGAGACCCGAGGCACGAAAATTCGGGGCGTGGTTTCTCCACGACGGTGGGGCACAAGGCAGACACAGCACCCCAAAGCTGTTGAGGTGTACCCTACCATTCCCGCTCTGTTCGCTGTCCCACGGGGTGGGGGAGGCGAAAAACAGCCCCCCAAGGACAATAGGAGAGATCTCTGGCGCCACCTAGCGACCAGGAAAAAAAAAGTCACTAACACCCTATAAAACAGGACATTTCTTAAGACTGCTTGAAAAGGGCAGAAGGTTTCTGGAGGACCCAGTGGCCAGCCGGGAAGTTATTCCACACCAGGCCCCTTCCGACCAGCAGTCTGAGCCCACAGAGGGAGCAGGCACCCACGTCCGGGGCAGACCGGGTGCGCAGAAGAGTGTGCCTGAAACCGGAGGCGCAGGGACTGCATCCCGCTCGCCATTTGAGAACAGGGACATTTCTTCAGTAAAAACTGCCTAAAACCAGCAGAAAACTCCCCCAGAAGACAGAGATGGCTCCTGGAAGAGCCAGAGGGGAGCGGAGAAGTTCACCCAAGATGTCAGTCAGTCCGAGCAACACAGTGTCCCAACGCATACGACAAATTAGAAAACAGACAGTAGGGAGTAGAAGAACCACACGCAACCTAACAACTCCTCAGGAAAGAAGCACACCACAAAAAGAAACCACTCCCCAGATTGCAACGACAGCAACTTGGAAGAACTTCTGAGCCTTCCAGAAAGAGAATTTAAAATTGCCATGATTAAAAAAGTGATAGATCAGAAGAAGGAAATTGAGTCCCTAAAGAGGGAAGTAAGAGAAATGCAGGAGATCAAAGAATTAATGGAGGAACTAAAGAACTCTGGGAAAGCAATGAAAGCAGATAGATGAAATGGAAGAACGAATAAGTAATCTTGAAGACACAGAAATAAAAAGAACCAAAACAGAAAAGGAAAGAGAAGTACGAAGGAAAAAGAATGAAGAAAGACTTCGGGAACTATCTGACTCCATGAGGAAAGAAATATAAGAGTTATAGGAATACCAGAAGGAGAAGAGAGAGAAGTAGGAACAGAGAAAATATTCATGGATATAATTGAAGAGAACTTCCCAAATGAGAAGAAGGAGCTGAAAATTGATATACAAGAAGCAAGAAGAACACCAAACTTCCACGACGAAAGGAAAAACACAGCAAGACACATAATAGTAAAGCTCCAAGAATCCAGGACAAGGAAAAATAAATGAAGCTGACAAGAGGGAAGAAACAGATAACACTCAAAGGAAAGCCAATCAGGCTGACATCAGACTTCTCTGAAGAAACACTACGGGCAAGGAGAGAGTGGAGGGACATAGTCAACAGACTCCAAGAAAACAGATGCCAACCAAGAATACTCTATCCCGCAAAGCTCTCTTTCCTCCATGAAGAAAGAATATGGACCTTCCCAGACAAAGAGAAACTCCGGAATTTCATTGCGACTAAACCCCCACTCCAAAAAATACTACAAGGAATCCTAAAGCCAGAACCTCAGAGGGACGAATAACAATGAAAGAAGAAAAAAAAAAAAAGTTATCAAAAGAATAAATAAATAAAATCAAAGGAAAGACAAACATAATGGCAAATACAGATGCTAACATATCAATATTAACTCTAAATGTAAATGGACTAAACTCTTCAATAAAAAGACACAGAGTTGCAGCCTGGATTAAGAAACAAAACCCAACCTTTTGCTGTCTCCAGGAAACATATTTAGCTACAAAAGATAAAAATAGGCTCAAAGTCAAAGGATGGAAAACAATCCTACAAGCAAATGGGCCAAAAAAGAAAGCAGGAACAGCTATACTTATATCAGATAAAACAGACTTCAAACTCAAAAAAATAAAAAGAGACCCCAATGGTCACTACATTATGATTAAGGGGACAATACTTCAAGAAGAAATAACACTCATTAACATATACTCACCAAACGAAAGAGCACCAAAATATATCAGACAACTGTTGTCCTCTCTGAAAACAGACATCAGAGAAAACACATATGTAGTGGGAGACTTCAACACACCACTATCAACAATGGATAGATCAACAAGACAAAAAATAAGTAAAGAAACTAAAGCTCTAAATAAGGACCTAGAGCATTTGGGCTTAACAGACATCTATAGAACACTAAACCCAAAAAAACGGAGTACACATTTTTCTCAAGCGCACACGGATCATTCTCCAGGATCGATCACATACTGGGGCACAAGACAAACATCAACAGATACACCAAGATTGAAATCATACCAACCATCTTTTCTGACCACGAAGGCATCAAACTAGAAATAAATCATAAAAAGAAGGCAAGGAACTATCCTACCTCATGGAGATTAAAAGCCACACTACTGGAAGACCACTGGACTAACGAGGAGATCAAAGAAGAAATTAAAAAATTCTTTGAATGAATGACAAGGAGGACACCAATATCCTAAATGTATGGGATGCAGCAAAAGCAGTAATAAGAGGAAAATATATAGCAATAGAAGCTCACATCAAAAAACAAGAAAGAACTCAAAGAAACAACCTAATCTCGAAGCTCAAAGATCTAGAAAAAGAACAACAAAAAAAACCCAGAAACCAGTAGAAGAAAAGAAATAATAAAAACCAAAGCAGAAATAAATGAAATTGAAACTAAAAAAACAATCCAAAAGATCAATGAAACCAAGAGCTGGTTCTTTGAAAAAATCAATAAAATAGACAAACCCCTAGCCAGGCTCACAAAGGAAAAAAGGAGAAAGCACAAATACACAGAATCATAAATGAAAGAGGAGAAATCACAACGGACACAGCAGAAATCAAAAAGAATAATCAGTAACTACTATGAACAGTTATATGGAAACAAGTTCAACAATCTAGAGGAGATGGACAAATTACTACAACTCTACAATCACCCAAAGCTAGATAAAGAAGAAATAGAACACCTAAACAGACCAATTACAAGCAGCGAAATTGAAATGGTAATTAAAAACCTCCCCAAAAACAAAAGCCCAGGACCTGATGGATTTACAAATGAATTCTACCAAACATTCAGAGACGAATTAGTGCCTATCCTTCACAAACTCTTCCAAAAAATTGAGAAGGAAGGGACAATACCAAACACGTTCTATGAAGCCAACATTACACTAATACCAAAACCGAATAAGGACAACACAAAAAAGGAAAACTATAGGCCAATCTCCCTAATGAACACTGATGCAAAAATCCTCAATAAAATTTTAGCTATCAGAATCCAACAATGTATCCATAAGATAATTCACCACGACCAAGTTGGATTCATTCCAGGGGCACAAGGATGGTTTAACATCCGAAAATCAATCAACGTTATCCAACACATCAACAAAAAGAAATATAAAAACCATATGATAATATCAATAGATGCTGAGAAAGCTTTCGACAAAGTGCAACACCCATTCATGATAAAAGCCCTTGAAATTCTTGGGATACAAGGAACATACCTCAACATCATAAAGGCCATCTATGACAAGCCAACAGCCAGTATCATTCTCAATGGTGAAAAGCTGAAAGCAATTCCATTAAGATCTGGAACAAGACAAGGATGTCCACTCTCACCACTGCTTTTCAATATAATACTGGAAGTCCTAGCCAGAGCAATAAGACAAGAGAAAGACATCCAAGGAATCCAAATAGGAAAAGAAGAAGTCAAACTATTACTATTTGCAGATGATATGATAATATACATAGAGAACCCCAAAATCTCCACAGAAAAACTAATTCAACTCATCAATCAATTCAGTAAAGTGGCAGGATACAAAATCAACACGCAAAAGTCAGTAGCCTTCCTATACACAAACAATAAATCTGAAGAAGAAGAAATAAAAAAACCACCCCTTTTATTATCGAAACAAAAAAAATCAAATATTTGGGAATAAATCTAACAAAAGAGGTAAAGGACCTTTACAAAGAAAACTATAAAACACTGTTAAAAGAAATAGAAGAAGACACAAAGAAATGGAAAGACATCCCCTGCTCATGGATTGGAAGAATAAACATTATTAAAATGGCCATCCTACCAAAAGCAATATACAGATTCAATGCTATTCCAATCAAAATCTCAATGGCATTCTTCAAAGAAATAGAACAATTATTGATGAAATTCATATGGAATCACCAAAAACCCCGAATAGCCAAAGCTCTACTGAAAAAAAAAGAAGGAAATGGAGGCATCACACTCCCAGACTTCAAACTATACTACAAAGCCATAATCATCAAAACTGCATGGTATTGGAACAAGAACAGACATACAGACCAATGGAATCGAATAGAAAATCCAGAAATAAACCCACAGATTTATGGTCAACTAATCTTTGACAAAGGAGCAAAGAATATGCATTGGAGCAAAGAAAGTTTGTTCAATAAATGGTGCTGGGAAAACTGGGTCGCTACATGCAAAAGAATGAAGCTTGACCACTACCTCACACCATACACAAAAATCAACTCAAAATGGATTAAAGAACTAGACATAAGACCTGAAAGCATAAAATACATAGAAGGAAATATAGGCGAAACACTACGGGATTTGCACATCAAAGACATCTTTACAGACACATCACCCAAAGCAGTGATAGTGAAGAGAAAGATAAACAGCTGGGACTACATCAAATGAAAGAGCTTCTGCACAGCAAAAGAGACAATAACAAAAACAAAGAGAAACCCCACCAACTGGGAGAACATTTTTGCACCCAACACTAATGATAAAGGACTGATCACAAAAATCTGCAAAGAGCTGATGAGACTCAGCAACAACAAAGAAAATAACCCAGTCAAAAAATGGGCAGAAGAGCTAAAAAGAAACTTCTCTGAAGAGGAAATGCAAATGGCCAACAGACATATGAAAAAATGTTCAACATCACTTGTAATCAGGGAAATGCAAATCAAAACTACCATGAGATACCATCTCACACCAGTGAGAATGGCACATATTAAAAAAACTAGCAACAACAAATGTTGGCGAGGATGTGGAGAAAAAGGAACTCTTGTGCACTGTTGGTGGGAGTGCAAACTGGTCCAACCACTATGGAGAGCTGTGTGGAGATTTCTGGACCTACTAAACATAGAGCTTCCATATGATCCAGCAATTCCACTCCTAGGTATTTACCCAAAGGACACAGAAACATCAATTCCAAAGAGCACCTGCACTCCTATGTTTATAGCAGCACTGTTTACAATAGCTAAGCTTTGGAAACAACCCAAATGCCCAAAAATAGATGACTGGATCAAGAAGATGTGGTACATATATACCATGGAATATTACTCAGCATTCAAAAAAGATAAACACATGCAATTTGCAGCAACATGGATGGCACTGGAAGGGATCATGCTCAGCGAAATAAGCCAAAAAGAAAAAGAAAAATACCGGATGGTCTCACTCATAGCAGGAATCTAGAAAACTTAAATAAGGGACCAGGAAAATGAATATAAGAAAGTGAAAATCAAAATCAACAAAAAACTATGAACCAGAGACACTTTTTGGGGGGTGGGGGGCGGGAGGGGAAGGATTGGGGTCAGAATGGGGCGTTTGCAATTGTATGGGGGAATATAAAAATAAAATTTAATATTTAAAAAAAAAAATTTTATTTGTTTATTTATTTTAAAGATTTATTTATTTATTGATACAAGCACCGGGTACAGTCAGAAGCACGGGAGGCTGAGAGAATTCACCAGAGCCAGAACAGAGAGCAGAACAGGCAGACTGACAAAGAAATACACTGCTGAGGGGAGCAGCAGGCAGCAGGGGAGGTCTGCGCGCCATGTGGGACCCTCGCCCGGTGGCCGGGGATCGAACTGGTGCTGCAGAGGCTACGGGCAGCTTCGCAACCCAGCGCTCAACCACTGCGCCACCGGGGAGGCCCGGGACATCAAATTTAAAAGGGTATAATAAAACATGAAAAATTAATAATCAAATTAAAATCACATTAAGTTCTTTATGTTGTAAGAAAATCTGTGAGTCATACTTAAGTTCACTGGAAGTAAAATGAACATAGAGGGAATATTGTTATTTCTTGTCATTACTGTAATGCATATGGCTGGTATTACATATCTTGATGACATTTAAATGTCCCATCTCATGCTGAGTCCTTACATTTCACCAGGTCATCAAAGTCAGATGCGTGCCAAACACCAGAATTCTGTCTTGTCATGTACAACACTATCAAATAGCAAGAAATATTTCACCATTTTAAGAAATTTACCCTCATCAGGAATCATGTAATCTTTACTTTTTGTGGGGATAGGAGCTTAACTTTTCTTTTGTCTCCAGCTCCTAATACTGCACAATAGATTTGATAAAGACAGCATTAGAGAACAAGCTTTGTATTTAAATTAGTCAAAGAATAACTAATGCCCTCAAAAGCCACAGTGTATTACTAGCAATCTCTTTTATATTTGCCACGACTTACTAAATTTTTGGCTTTGATGAGTGGGAGGCATAATTGTGTTCATAGAAAGATTTGCAGAATTTTATGTTTTCATTTTCCCAGTAACTCTTACTGCTTCATTCACTTCAATCCTATATATGTAGAAATTATCCACTGCTTTAAGATTGCCACATCTACTCATCACTGTGAAGGTTATTATGAGGGCTAACATTTTTATAATGTAAAAAAGAGAATAACGTGTCAGTTGAAATCACCGTCAGATCAGTGTATCAAACCAAACTGTCAAACGGCTTTGTTTATCTTTCTTTTTTAAAAAAAGATTTATTTATTTATTTTATACAAGAACCGGGGTACAGGCCAGATGCAAGGAAGGGTGAGAGAATTCACCAAAGCTAGAGCAGGTTGCAGAACAGGCAGACGGACGAAATACACTGCTGAGGGGAGCAGCTGGCGGCAGGAGAGGTCTGTCGCGCCATGTGGACCCTTGCTGGCCGGCCAGAATCGAACCTGCGCTGCAGAGGCTGCGAGCAGCTTCGCAGCCCAGCGCTCAACCACCTGCACCATCAGGGGAAGCTTTGTTTATCTTTTACGGCAAAATTGCCTCTTACGGCAGATTAGCTTTGCGGCAAAACTTTATGGCTGTTTATGTGCAGCCTTATCCTGACAAGACTCATGTGCCAGAGTTTCCTAAGGACACATATATTTTGAAATTGGCTAATTGCTGGGATAATCAGTAAGTTAATTTGTCTAATATGTTAATTGCGTAATTGTTTATATTCTTTTCACAAGTATAACTTTTTTTTTTAAAGACTTATTTATTTATGCATACAAGAACTGGGGTACAGGCCAGAGGTGCAGGGGGTGAGAGGATTTACCAGAGACAGAGTGGGGAACAGAACAGGCAGATTGACTGAAACACACTGCTGAGGGGAGCTGCGGGCGAGACAGGAGAGGTCTGTCGCGCCATGTGAGACCCTCGCTGGCCGGCGGGGATCCAACTCGTGCTGCAGAGGCTGTGGACAGCTTCCCTGCACTGCGCTCACCGGCCTGCGCCACCAGGGGAGACCGGATCTTATGATTATTAATACGTTGATGAATAGTTTGAAGAACATCTAATTTATGATACTCTTCCCTGTTTGAATTCTGAATTGGTTAATTATGAAGAGATCAGGAACACAAGACTGAGAGGAAAACTGGACATTAAAAGACTTAAAAATGTGGACTGGACACTGTATTGGTGGAGTACAGGGGAGGGTATCTTGGGTAGAATCTGAAGTCTTGGAGTAACCAACTTATTAATTTCTATATTTTGCTAGAAGCCAGAAGCATCTTGAATGCCATTTGGGAGAGGGTACAGTATACATAGGTATATTTAATTTTCTTTGAGAGGAAATGCATAATATCACAATTACCTTTTTGATAGTACATTTCTCCAAAGGTGATTCAGGATTGTTTTAAATACAGTTTTCTCCTGCTATTTGAAAGTAGAGTGTTTTTTCTTTTAAATCTTTCCTAAGCTGAAATGGCCTAACGTGAAGAAGCGATTACTATAAATTTATATGAAAACATTTTTGAGTGTTCTCAGACCCAATAAACAACCTACTAAATAACACCAATAACAAATAAAACCTAATATGTAGTGAAAGCAGGAACGATATGATAAACACACAATCTATGTAAAGTAATTTCCTGGGAAGGAGCTTTGTGGGTCCACTATCAATGTTTAGGGTGCTGTGTCCCCAGAATGGCTGCTGCCAAATGGACCCTAAAAACGCTATTTTCATTTTTCTGCCTTTTGTTGTAAAAGCAGAAATCCTCCTCAGATTTCTTTCAATTAGCAAAACAGGTCTTTGTAAAGGCAAAATTGTTTGATTTGAAATTTCAAAGAGTGGGGGATACCTATACTGAGACTAGAGAAATTTTTTGTTTGTAGTGACTTTGGTAGGGACTGGCCATTTGTGTTTTCTAAATTTTGTATCTGGGTGCTAATGCGTGGGGTCTAATTTTTCCTATTTACACTCACTATCTTGATAAGTGTTTTAAGGCAGAGATTTGAGTTTGGTTAATTCACTTGGGAAGTGATAAAGGAGTCAGTTCCATAAAAATTAGGCTATGGCAACTGAAGCAGAGGCCTGACTCTATCCAAGCATAGAGGTGAGACTCTAAAATGAAACAGAACATGACTTTGAAAGGGAAAAGCTTTTGGGATTAGCTTTATTTAGGCATAATATACAAGAGAATTTTATTTCTAGAGTTCAATTTCTCTCTAGATACTATGTGAGGGAATTCGTGTTGTTTACATTTGGTGCATATTCAGACTGCTGTTGAAGGATTTGGGCTTTTAAATTTGTTCTTTGTGCATCTTCACACTTTCTGAGTAGCTGCATTAGACAATGCAGCTTGGCATAATTTGAGGTGGGAAATAGGCAGGGAGTGTATTTTGGTGCAGGGTGCAGTTTGGCCTTCAAGTTA
Source organism: Talpa occidentalis (assembly GCF_014898055.3). NCBI lineage: Eukaryota > Metazoa > Chordata > Mammalia > Eulipotyphla > Talpidae > Talpa > Talpa occidentalis. Next base: position 109,482,260 of record NW_023604295.1, on the reverse strand, counting down.
ATTTAGTAAATATTCAGATTTGGTCATTTCAGAGCCTTTATGTACAAAAATCTTGTTCCTTGTACCTAAGGACAGAGAGAACTCATGACAATGGAAGCTAGACTGCCCTGATATGTTCCAGATTTTCTTCCCTGAAAGAAAGATTTTCTTCCTGTCACATTTCTGGTTTATTTTGGACCTGGTTGTCCCAGTGCTAAGGTAAGAGCAGACGCACGTGAGTGTGTATGTGTGTGTGTGTGTGTCTATGGGGGTGATAGAGGAAGCAATTCTCATCCTTGGGGCTTGATGGTGGACAAACCTCTCTGTTTGTTTCTCCTCAGTTGGGTGGTAGAAGGTCTATATCTACCACACATAGTCACATCTGCCATCTGCATTTTCATCTTTGGGCTATCTTATATTCATTGAAAGGAGTATTTTACTTCCCTCCTCAAATTATGCACTGTCTGTTATAACTTATCAAAAAAAGGTGCAAGAAGTACAAATTTATAAATATTTATAAAAAATTTATTTTTTTGATAAGTTTATTGGGGAGCAATATGAAGAATGGATTGAAGGGATGCGATGGGACAAAAATGGGGATAGAATAATCAGGGCTGTAGTTATAGTAGCAACAGGAGAGGTTGGAAACACAGTCAAGTGTTAATCTGGGCTGGACTCAGTGACTGACCTTTGGATATGTACACGTGGGACAGTGGAGGGTTCAAATGACTGGGCCTCAGGGCTGACCAGGTGGTGGTACCATTCACTGAGTTAGCAACACCAATGAAAGCGCATGTTTTGGTGGAAAGATAATGAGTTCAAGAGATTTTCTGTCTGCTTAAAAGGAATGGGGAATGGGTACAGGGAAATAAAGATCGGAAAGATTCAGTAATGTTGATGGTGGATTGAGGTAGGCATAGATGGGAGCATTTAGATGGATGGGTGTCTGCTGAGACCTTTGTCGGGGGGACATCAGGAGAGGGGGAAGTGCTGGCAGGGAAGGAAACTGATGCTGAGCAGTGACCTTCTCCTCACCTGTGATTCTTCTCACAGATTCCAAGACTCGTTTGTTTTCTATCCTTCTTTCAACTAACCAACCTACTTTTGGGTTGTGTAATGTTTTCTAGGATTGGTTTCTTGTCTTGGGGGCAGAAGTTGTAATTGTTCCTTGAAAAGTAATCTTAATTTTAATAGTCCAAGTACTGTATACAATACTGTGTATGTCTCTGCAATTTTTATGTTAGCCACTGGATGGCGGGCTCAGTTCACAGAAACACAAATCAGTGCATCAGAAATTTCTTTTTTAACTGTTGTTAACTAGAGGAAGATACTGCTATAGAAGCCACGATTGACTGTTCCATAGAAATGAGAGCACAGAAATGTAAAAAATAAACAAAAAAAAAATTGAAAAAAAAATCAGACCTAAAAAACCTACCTTTTATCAAATAATGAATCTGGGCATTTACTACTTGATGTGTACCTTACAAAAGCTTATTGTTTGTTATTTCCTGTTCCTCCAGGACATTTAATTTGAGAAAGCAATCAGTAAAGATTAGTTCACATAGTGATCAGATTCTGTTAACTAGACAAGTTGCTTTTTATTCTGAGACCCCTTGTATCTAATATACCCCCTTAGTCCTTGCAATGGATTGAATTGTATTCCCTCTTCAATGTGACTATTTGGAGATAGGGCTTTTAAGAGATAATTAAGATTGAATAAGATCATAAGGAAGGGTACTTAAAGCCTTTATGATTGGTGGTATTAAAAGAAGAGGACTTAATATTTCATGATTATTTCAATGATAAATATTAGAGAGCTGAGGGCCTCCCCGGTGGTGCAGCAGTTGAGCGCTGGGTTGCAAAGCTGCCCTCAGCCTCTGTAGTGCCGGTTCGATCCCTGGCTGCTCCCTGGCCACTGGAGGAGGGTCCCGCATGGCGCACAGACCTCTCCTGCCGCCCGCTGCTCCCCTTAGCAGTGTACTTCGGTCCTTCTGCCTGCTCTGCTCCCTGCTCTGGCTCTGGTGAATTCTCTCACCCTCCTGCACTTCTGACTGTACCCAGTGCTTGTATAAATAAATAAATAAATAAATCTCTAAAAATAAATAAATAAATAAATAAATAAATAAATAAATAAATAAATACTAGATAGTTGAAGAAGCCCTAAGAACAGTGGAATGTTTTTCTCATTCTCAAAGCAAAGAGCCGCCCCCCATAACTTCTGATATACAAATAAATATACAAAAAATTCTGAGATAAATATGTATATATACGTAGATAGTTTTTATTTAGGAAATGATCAGATATTTAGTTGCAGGGCTAGGGAAAAGGTGACAATTTATTGCAAGTCTTTTGGAGTCTTTAGTGCCAATTTCCCCCAGTGTTTGCTAAAATTCCTTGAATGGTGGGCATTTATTTACTCTGGAATTTGGAAAAGTATACATTCCTAGAAAGTTAAAGTGTTGTCTTAAATTATTATAGTATGAAAAATGTAGTCTTACATGCAGAGGCTTCAAGGGAGAAGAGTGGGATGGTGGTAATAAAGAATAAAGGTTAGGAAAGGTATAAAGGGAGAGGATAAGAAGACAAACTATCTCTGTCAGAATTAGCAAAGTTCAATAGCCTTCAGATTTTATTGTTTTTTAGTCACTTACAAAAGGGTTATTCTTAAACATGGAAATATCTAGACTTATACCTTAGATCCGAATTTGAGTTTTGGTTCTGACACTTATGCCTTTGGTCAAGGTACTTTCTGTCCTTTTACTTGATCTGTAAAATGGAGCTAATGCCTACTCATGGAGCTGTCTGGGGATGTAAATAAGGTGATGCTTACAAAGCCTCTAGTCTGGTATGGCACAAGAGTTTGTGCTTAGGACTGTTTGATGGAGCTTATCATCACAGTACAACCTTTGGGGTCAGACAATTTGGCCTGAATCCTGCTTGGCCACTTAGTGAGTTGTTTTATTAGTTTCCTCATATGCAAGCTGAAAATCATGATATTTATTTCCTATCTTTGAGAAGACTGCACACACCTGGTTCTGTGTAGAGTAAGGGATGCTTGGTTGGAACTCACTGGCTAGCAGTTGGTGCTATCACCTGTTGTGCTCAGACACTGTACTAGGCATTGAGGGAAGAAACAGTGGATGGAAGCCGTAGGCCTTCTGCTCAGGACTCTGCATTTGCTTTTACACTGTCCTCCTCTAACTTAGATCTGATCATTTATTCATGTGTTTATGCATCAGTATCAAACCCAACTTTTCTTGGTTTTTCAAAACCCATGACTTCTTTTGATAAATATAAAAATAACCCCTTATCTTCCCTCCAGATCAAGATTCCTTGTTCCTCTGTCTATGACTCCCAGCCTAATCCCCAGCCCCAATCTGGAGATTCAGGAGAAAATCTTCCATCTGGAGGCTTGCCATTGCTTAAGGCAGAACCTCCCATACCAGGTCAAGGTTGTTTGGAGCCTCCAGTTGCAGTAGGGATGGCAAGAAAATGATTCCCTCAGCAAACTGCCAGATCAATCCATCCCCCTTCTAATTTCCTGATAAAGTTTCATATTAATCCTACAAGTTTCCCTTAAGTATCCACTGTTTAGGAGCCCTTTCTTGCTTTCTTTTTTTTTTAATTTGCTCATTTTTGTATTTGCAAGGTTGAATCTGAATTTTTTTTAATTATTTTTTTTAAATAATAAATTTTATTTTTATATTCCCCATACAATTGCAACCCCCCCATTCTGACCCCAATCCCTCCCTCCCACACCCCACCCCCCAAAAAGTGTCTATGGTTCATAGTTTTTTGTTGATTTTGACTTTCACTTTCTTATAGTTATTCATTTTCCTGGTCCCTTATTTAAGTTTTCTAGATTCCTGCTATGAGTGAGACCATCCGGTATTTTTCTTTTTCTTTCTGGCTTATTTCGCTGAGCATGATCCCTTCCAGCGCCATCCATGTTGCTGCAAATTGCATGTGTTTATCTTTTTTGAATGCTGAGTAATATTCCATGGTATATATGTACCACATCTTCTTGATCCAGTCATCTATTTTTGGGCATTTGGGTTGTTTCCAAAGCTTAGCTATTGTAAACAGTGCTGCTATAAACATAGGGGTGCAGGTGCTCTTTGGAATTGATGTTTCTGTGTCCTTTGGGTAAATACCTAGGAGTGGAATTGCTGGATCATATGGAAGCTCTATGTTTAGTAGGTCCAGAAATCTCCACACAGCTCTCCATAGTGGTTGGACCAGTTTGCACTCCCACCAACAGTGCAGAAGAGTTCCTTTTTCTCCACACCCTCGCCAACATTTGTTGTTGCTAGTTTTTTTAATATGTGCCATTCTCACTGGTGTAAGATGGTATCTCATGGTAGTTTTGATTTGCATTTCCCTGATTACAAGTGATGTTGAACATTTTTTCATATGCCTGTTGGCCATTCGCATTTCCTCTTCAGAGAAGTTTCTTTTTAGCTCTTCTGCCCATTTTTTGACTGGATTATTTTCTTTGTTGTTGTTGAGTCTCATCAGCTCTTTGCCGATTTTTGTGATCAGTCCTTTATCATTAGTGTTGTGTGCAAAAATGTTCTCCCACTTGGTGGGGTTTCTCTTTGTTTTTGTTATTGTCTTTTGCTATGCAGAAGCTCTTTAATTTGATGTAGTCCCAGCTGTTTATCTTTGCCTTCACTATCACTGCTTTGGGTGATGTGTCTGTAAAGATGTCTTTGATGTGCAAATCATGTAGTGTTTTGCCTATATTTCCTTCTATGTATTTTATGGTTTCAGGTCTTATGTCTAGTTCTTTAATCCATTTTGAGTTGATTTTTGTGTATGGTGTGAGGTAGTGGTCAAGCTTCATTCTTTTGCATGCAGTGACCCAGTTTTCCCAGCACCATTTATTGAACAAACTTTCTTTGCTCCAATGCATAGTCTTTGCTCCTTTGTCAAATATTAGTTGACCATAAATCTGTGGGTTTATTTCTGGATTTTCTATTCGATTCCATTGGTCTGTATGTCTGTTCTTGTTTCAATACCATGCAGTTTTGATGATTATGGCTTTGTAGTAGAGTTTGAAGTCTGGGAGTGTGATGCTTCCATTCCCTTCTTTTTTTTTTCAGGAGAGCTTTGGCTATTCGGGGTTTTTTGTGATTCCATATGAATTTCATCAATAATTGTTCTATTTCTTTGAAGAATGACATTGAAATTTTGATTGGAATAGTGTTGAATCTGTAGATTGCTTTTGGTAGGATGGCCATTTTAATAATGTTTATTCTAGGAGCCCTTTCTTAATCATGGCCCTGGTGGCAAGCATAATTCCAAGATGACTCCCATTGATGCATGCTCTTATATTTCTTTCCCTTGAGTGTGGGTATACCTATAGATCAAGCTATATTATGTGTAAAGGTAAAGGTATTATGCATATCTAATTAAGGTCCTTAATTGATTTTTTAAAAAGATTTGTTTATTTATTTATTTATACAAGCACTGGGTACAGTCAGAAGCGCAGGAGGGTGAGAGAATTCACCAGAGCCAGAGGGGAGAGCAGAGCAGGCAGACTGACTAAGTACACTGCTGGGGGGAGCAGTGGGCGGCAGGAAGGGTCTGTCGCGCCATGTGGGACCCTCACCTGGCCGGGGATCGAACCAGTGCTGCAGAGGCTGCGGGCAGCTTCGCAACCCAGCACTCACCTGCTGCGCCACTGGGGAGGCCCTTTAATTAATTGATTTTTGAGTTAACCAAAGGGAGATTATCCTGGGTGGGCCTGACCTAATTAGTAGCTTTTCAAAGTGACAAGCAGAAGCAGATAATCTTTTGCTGGCTTTGAAGAAGCAGATTACCATGTTGTGAACTGCCTCTGCAATGAAGAAACAGCCAGAAAATGAAAGGAAATATGAAGAGAGGACTGTGCAGTGTTTTAAGGAGGAGGAAGTTAACTGCTTCACAAAAGTAAATTAAGACAAAGACTGAGGAATACTCATTTTATTACCTAGCAGACAGGTGGTCAGGGCACATTTGCAAGTAAAACCAGAGTGCCATGATGTGAATAGTAAATTCTCACTAACAGAGTTTGAGGGCTCCTTTTTCTCCACACCTTGACCAACACTTGATTCTTGTCTTTGATACGGACCATGTGCGAGGTAGTATCTCATTGTGGTTTTGATTTGCATTTCCCTGTGATAAGTGATAATGAACTTTTTTTTTTTCATTTGCCTGTTGACCATCTGCTTGTCTTCTTTGGAGAAGCATCTATTTAGCTCTTCTGTCCATTTTGTGATTGGGTTATTTGTTTTCTTTTTGTTGAATATGAGGGTTTTGGGATCTTGGATATTAGCCCCTTGTAATAAGTATGATAAGCAAATATTTTCTCCCACCCACAAGAGTGTCATTTCATTTTAATTAGAGTTTCTTTTGCTGTGCAGAAGTTTTTTTAGTTTAATATAGCCCCATTTGTTTATTTTTTCTTTTATTTCTCTTACCATTGTAATCAAGTCCCCAGTGAAATTCCTGAAACCACTATAATAGAGGGTTTTACTTGTGTTTTCTTCTATATATTTTAGATTTCAGTTCTTACATTCAAGTATTTGATTCATTTTGAAATAATTTTTGCATGTGATGTAGTGGTCTAGTTTCATTCTTTTGCATCTGACAGTTCAATTTTCTCAGCATCATTAGCACCAGGAATAGATATTCCTTTCTTCATTTCATGTTCTTGGTTCCTAAGCTGTAAATTCATATTCCATGGAAGTATGGGTTTATCTCTGGGGTCTCTATTTGTATGACAATGCCATACTGTTTTCATTCCTATAGTTTTGTAATATAGTTTGATGACTGGGAGCATAATACTTCCATTCTTTCCTTTGTGGGTCTGTGCAAATTTCAGTAATGTTTGCTCAATTTCCTTAAAGAATGCCTTTGGAATTTTGATAGAGATTGTATTAAATTGGTATCTTGCTTTGCATAAGATGACTGTTTTAACAGTGTTAATTCTTCTAATCCATGAACAGAGGATATTTTTTCATTTTTGTGTGTCTTTTTTTCTTTTAACAATGTCTTATAGTTTATATTGTATAGGCCCTTTACCTTTTTTGTTAATTCCTAAGTACTTAATTCTCAATTCAATCATATACTGAAATGTGTCAAAGCTTAGCATCAATCATTGTGATGACTGACTTTTGCTGATTCTTAGTAGAGTGGGGGATCTTCATTCATAGTAAAATTTCCCTCAAGGTAAAATAGTTTGGGCCTCCCAGGTGGCACAGCTGGTTGAGCGCTTCGCTGTGAAGCTGTCCGCAGCCTCTGCAGCTTGGGTTCGATTCCCAGCTGGCCAGGGAGAAACCCACATGGCGGGACAGATCTCTCCTGCCTCTCCCACTGCTCTTCTCAGCAGTGTCTTCTGTCCATCTGCCTGTTCTGCTGACCACTCTGTCTCTGGTGAATTCTCTCACCCTCCCACACCTCTGGTCTGTACCCTAGTTCTTATATAAATAAATAAATCTTTAAAAAATGTTTAAAAAAATTGAAAAAAAGTTAAAAAAAAGATAAAATTGTTTGTTAGGTCATATGCTCACTTATAAATCATTCACTATGACCTAGGGAATGCCATTTGTACAGTGACCTGACTTACCTTAACCAAGTAACTCTGCCAAAGATTAGGGAACTACTCTGTTTAGATTAAAACAATCATGTCCCTGAAAGTAGACTTAATATATTTGCTCAACTACTGCATGATACATAATGGTGAGTAGGTGGAAAAGATTCAGGAATCAAACTATATATAGTCTACTACATATGCTAACTACCAAAAACATCAAACCAAAACTTGGGAAATCTGAGCTCTAAGCTTCACTTTACCATTCATTTTCATGTATAGCCATGGAGAAGGCATATTCTGTCTTTAAATTAGGATTCAGTAAAGGGAGGGATTAGGATCATGATACATGTAGTTGTACCTCTATATTTATTGTGAGTCAAATGAGAGCCCACTTCACTTCAGTAGGATAGTCTAGTTGTCTTTCGAGGTTCTGTGTGAGATTTTACTTATATATAAAGGATTTCTTAGTTCAAGAAAGATTTAAAACTGAGTGGACTAAATTTTAAACATCTTTATTTTTGTTTTCCCATAAATGTAAATCGATTGTCCAAAATGTATTTTTCTGCTGATTTTTGAGTTTTTGAAAAAACCCCAACCACCACCCTATTTAATTTTTTTGATAAAAAAACAATGACTACAAATTTTATTTTTTACGGGAAAATCATAAAATTAGAAATTTTGTGATGGCAGAATAGGCTATGTTCAGGTTTGCCAGGAATATGACATTATAAATGAAAGGAAAAAAATGATTGAATAATTCTTTTCCTCATAAAATCATAAAACATTAGAGCTTAGTTGATTTTTTTTGAAGGGGTGTGGTAGGCAGAATTCTAATACATTCTCAAGATTCCTGGACTTTGGTATATAAACACCTTCTCCATGTTGTTCAATTAAACACTAATGTTGATACCACTTAGAGGTTTTCCAGATATAATTAAGGTCCTAAATCTAGTGACCTTAAGATGGAGCAATTATCTAGGTAGACCTGACCCAATCACACAAGCTCTTCAAATCTGGGTCTTTATGTCAGAGGCAGGGGAAGTCAGATTTAAGATATGAGGGAGATTCACTTTCTCCATTGCTGCCTTGATGATGCAAGGGACCAAGGGCAAGGAATGCAGGTGGCCTCCAGGAGGTGAGGACAGCCCCTCACTGGCAGCCAGAGAGAAAACAGTGCTTCAATCTTATGTCCACAAGTAACTGAATTCTTCTACAACCATGGAACTGAGCACTGTGTTTATTTGCCAGGGCTGTCATAACAGGATATCACTGACTTGTAGTTTAATAGGAATTAATTTTTGCATAGCTTTGGAAATCAAGGTGTTGCTAGGTTAATATCTTGTCAGGATTATCTTTCTGGCTTCCAGACAGCTGCCTTATCTCTGTGTTCTCATATGGCTTGCCTCTATGTACACTTGGGGCAGCAAGGAGTAAGGGCTGAGATGAACACATGCCTGGGTGTGTGCATTTGTGTGTGTGTGTGTGTGTGTGTGTGTGTGAATGGGGAAAGAGAAATTTCTGTTCTCCTTAAACGGGCACAATTCCTCCCAGATTAGGGTCCACCCTTTTGACCTCACTTAGAACTTTAGTTACCATTTTAAAGTGCCTAGCTCTAAATGCAGTCACATTTAAGGCTAGGGCTTCAGCATATGAATTTTGTGGAGACAATATTCAGTCTTTAACAGAGAAGCGTCTCAAACTCTAGATTATAATTGCAATTCAGGTTAGCACTTTGATTTCAGTCCAGTAAGACTTTAAGCAGAGAATCTAACCTTACCAGTTCTGGACTTTGGGCCTCCAGAAACTGTGAGATAATAAACTTTCAAGACTCTAAATTGTAATTTGCTATAGATAAAGGAAAACTAAGATAGGGGAACCTAGAAATTTTGGGTTAATCTCATTTTATCTGTGAAGAAACTGATGTCCAAAGAAGTACAGAGAGGCAAGTGATTTGAAGTTTACTCTGCCAGTTAGAGTTGGGAGGAGACAAGTGTTCCAACAAGATTATGCTCAGTTGAGACCTCTTTCCACACTAGTTTTTACTTTTTGATTTCCTGCTGATGTAGCCAATGAAGTTTTGTTCTGAAAAATTCTATTGTCTCAAAAACCCCTTCTGCTTTCTAGAACTATGCACAGGTCACTAGGAAAGTAAGTTCCCTCTTCTACTTGTAAAGGCTCCCAAAACTCAGTAATTCCCACCATTATCTCACCCCACAGATTTAACCTCCAACTTCTAGAAAGTCCTTCCCGTAGGTTCACATATGTGGAATTTATGTTAATACCATCCATAGACCATCTCCTCTTGAATCACCAATGGTGCTTGCTAAAAAATGCATATTCTTGCCTCCTCTCCCAGAGATTCCAATTCAGTAGGTGATACTGATGCACATTAAAGGTGCAGAAACATTATTACATACTTTATGCTGCAGTGTGTGCCCTTTGCTACTTGTTGGTTCCTCTAAGGAGATTGAAAACATCTGTTCATCATTCTATGCATAATAAGCCATAGCATTATTTTGATTACCTCATTCCCATAAGACTCCAGTGAGATGGGTTTATCTTATCATCACTGAAAGTGTCCAATATTAGCTACCTTATATATATATATATTCAAAGGGTGAATATTGGCTTTATTTTCTGTTATTGCAATAAACCTTATATTTTTACCTCAGCACTTTGCGTATTTTTCCCAGGCTGCCGTCATCTCATCTTTCCCTTTGTTCTTCTTGCTGTAGACACATCCATTACTAGCAATGAAGAATGGTTTTTAGAAAATATCTACATGTCCCCTAATGAGTAAGACTCTTCTATTTAACATTTGGAGGTTTTGTAGAGAGATCCTGATGGTTCAAAGTTTTGGACTTCATCTCTCTCTTACATATTGGTGGAAAAGACCCTGCATGCTTTGTTAGAAATAAAATACAACCATTTCCCATGTCAGCATTATGGAGCCTTCTAGTCCCTGGTATGAATAATAAGCATCTCTGCTTTCCTTTTCTTATTTTCCACAGGTTTCCAGGTATGATTATTCTTGACATTTATATTTCCTTTTGTCAAGGTGCTTTCTCCCTGTTTTGGGTACATGACCATAAAGTTATTTCTACATATTATGCAAGAGAGTTATGATTCTCATGGATATGAATATGCCTTGGATCAAGTGAGCAGGAGGATTATTCTATTATTGGCTATTCTTTATGTAAAATTGTACCCACTTAGAGTGGAAAATTCCTTATGAAATAGTTTTTAATATGGAATGGTAGATAATTTGGAGGAAATTAAAAAAAAATATCTAATCCAAAAGCCAGCATTATGGAGTTTAGTATAGTTCATTTCTGTTTATTGCTAAATTTAAAAGTAGGTATTCAGCTGCTGGCTAAGAAATTTTCAGTTCTTTTTAACTATTGGCATAGCTGTCCCAGACTCTGTGTGTTCACTTTGTGTGCCTTTAGAGATTAGGGGTCTTAAAAAGTTAGATGGATCAACAAGTTTTCAGATTCTTTTTATGATGCTCTGAAACTCCAAAATGTGAAAAATATACCATGGGCTCCTGGTTGCTCAGTGGTGCAAACTAATTTCAGCCTGGATCTCTGCCAACTCACATGTGTTATGCCACACGCAATAGAAACTGCTGTCGCCAGAAAAGACTGGCAAGTGTACTTGGGTCCCAGCCATTGACTATAACAATGGGGAGAGGGCAGTCTACTCCTGAGAATGCATTCTTTTTTTTTTTTTTTAAATTTATTTATTTATTTATTTTTTATAGAGGCATGCTTTATTTATTTATTTGTTTGTTTTGCTTATACAAGCACTGGGTACAGTCAGAAGTGCGGGAGGGTGAGAGAATTCACCAGAGCCAGAGCGGGGAGCAGAGCAGGCAGAAGGACCGAAGTACACTGCTGAGGGGAGCAGCGGGAGGCAGGAGAGGTCTGCGCGCCATGTGGGACCCTCCTCCGGTGGCCGGGGAGCAGCTGGGGATCGAACCGGCACCACAGAGGCCGCGGGCAGCTTTGCAACCCAGCGCTCAACAGCTGCGCCACAGGGGAGGCCCATGAGAATGCATTCTTTATTAGATTGGTGTTCTTTGATCTACCATTTTTCAAGAGGAGTCAATAATCTTATTTTATTATGAGATTTATTGATTTTAACTTTGCAATTCAATTTTTAGAGGACACTGTGTGTCAACCAAAAGATACTCTGTGGGCAGGTTTTGGACTTTTAGGCCACCAATGTGTAATCCAAATACCATAGTTCTTCATAAAGCTGAAGAATGTGTGTATGTATGTGAAGAATATGTGTGTGTGTGTATGTGTATCTCCATATATATCTCTATAAGGAGAGAGAGAGGGAGAGAGAAAAAGAGAGAGAGAGAGAGAATATCCAGCCTTGGGAGCTATTCAGGGATGACTTTGATATTGCCTACTCTCCTGAGTTCATTTTTATTAACTCTATGGAACATTCAGAGGCCAGGTGATATTGCTTAACCATCAAAAAAAAGACAGGTGCAATGAGCCACAGGGTTGAAATGGTAATGATCTGGGCCTGAACTTCAGAGAGCTTGGAAATGGTTAATAGTACACATTGTTACTAGGGTCAAGATAGATGACAGTTAATAGAGTATTGTATCATTTATAGAATCATAGGAGACAAAGGATGGGTAATTAGGAGGCTGACAGCAATTAGCCAATAAAATGTTACTATCCTTGCCCAGTTTTTGAACTGAGTCATGTCCCAGACACAGAACCCATTGACTGAAGAAGGCATATTTCCTGAGGAAGAGTGCTGATACACTATGGCAAGTGTTAGCCTGAAGGAATCATCCAGTCCTCTTTTAAAGAGATCTTGGCCATTTACTCAAGGAGTACGATACTGAGCAGCCCTTCATTGTGGAAAGGGGAACAGAAAGCAGAACAAGGAAGATGGAAATCAGATACTCCTGAGAATTTACACTTGTTCAGCATTTGACAGGAACAGTTACTATAGAGGATAAGGTTGAGTCATGGGGCTAGAAACAGGACTGGGGTATCTGAAAGTTTCAATGTTATGTAGTCTGTCTGCAACCTTTCCCACACCTGAGAACTTAAAATGGAGAGGATCTTGTTTAAGGGACATAGGTTATATGTATAATTATAATATATGTAAAAGACTACCAGAAGGTTACCATCCATCACCTTACAGTTGTGAATATTTTATGTATGTATGTATATTCATATTATGTATGTATATTTATACATATATTTTTATGTATACATATGTATTCAAAAATTATGTGTACACATAATATATATTTATACATATAGCTTCTTTGTCTTACATATATTAATCATGTTCTCCCCAAATGTTTTTCCAAAATTTAAGTTCAGTTTTCTTTGCTTTTATCCTTTTTATACTTTGTTTTCCTTACTAAGCTTTTAATAGAAACTCTTTTTAATGTTAGTCCTTGAGACACTCTTTCACATAAGGGGGTCTTCTGACTAGCATTTTCATGAGATGTAAATAATCTATATCCCCTGTGCCCACAAACTTTTCTTCAAACCTCTTTTATCTCAATTTTCCCATCTAGTTGTTTACAAGTTTTTATCTTCTGATCAAACTATTACTTCCCATAAATTGGTAAATTCATACTTCAGACCATCTTCCAATCTTGGCAAATTAGGCAGCATTTTTGCAAGTTTTGATTTACTTGGATAATCCAGAGCTATTTGTAAACCACGAAAAATATTTTCCTTTTCCATCACCTTAATATGAAGTCATAAAGATGTGTTGATGGCAACATGACAAAGCAGTATGAATAAGTATAGTGGAACATAAACTCATGGCATTTGTGCCTTAATGTTCATTTGAATTCAATACCATTTATACCACTTCCACTTGATTATAGAGTCCTGCCAGGCATTCTAGTCTTTATGGCTTAGGGGATCAACTAATACCCTATCCATGATGGGTCGCTTCATTTGCATGTTTATATGATGTCCCATGGCCAAGTACTGACTCTCTGCCAAGGAATAGTAGCTACCCCCAAATTTTAATCAAATGAAGTTACTTGCTAAAATACTATAGGGTGTGACGCTCTACTTGGGTTTACTATAATTTTCATAAAACTATCTTGGCTGATATACACATTTGAGAACTATTGAATTTAGTGGATCATAAGATTCAAATGGCATTGTTTATTGCCTTGCAACTGGATAGAGGTGCCTTGCAACTGGAGAATCTTTTTTCTTGTTCTGAACCCATTAATGTTTGACAGCATTTGGGTGACTCAAAAAGTAGGCCAATTTAGCCCACACTTATATGGTAATTGTTTTCCACAGAATTCAAATAGGCCACAAAAAATTGATCAGTGCTCTGTTGGTGAGATTAATGTGCAGCAACCTGTCTTTCCTATTGGAAGAGTTATCTTTTTATGATTCAGGCTACTGGGCCACCAGAAACTTTATTGAAATAGTTGTTAATTGGATTTATTTCTTACTTACTAGGATGCATGCATTTGGGTACCTGCCACTTCCTGCTTACCAAGTCCAATTAGTGTGATATCATCAATGTAGAAGACTAGTGCAATGTTATGTAGGATGGTAAAACAATCAGATTTGGAGAAGTGAAATAGGACTGTGTCAAAATTTTGAAAAATTGTCCTTCTGATCCTGCCAAATGAAAGCAAATGCTTCTGGTATTTTTTACTTGGGGGATAGATTAAAAGCATTTCCCAGAACAATATCTGCTACCAGGTAAAAGAGTATTTATTGATTTATCACAGTGAATAAACAACATTGGGATAGCAGCTCCAATTAAAGTCATTACCTGATTGAGTTAGCAATGATTCAGTGCTATCTTCTATGACCCAGTTGTCTCCTGGCATTGACCAAATTGCAGTGTCAAATTTGTGTATGAAAAGATCACCAATGGAAACATTACACTAGGAATTTTCAATAAGAAAATAGTATTAATTTGGGTATACTATTTTGGTAGGGAGAGGGAGGTGCAGGGACTTCTACCTTGCTCTTTTTAGCATATTGTTTTTCACTCTATGGGTCAGGAAGCTGATGTGCATTTTCTATTAGTTACTGAGTATATCTATTCCAGCCATATACACAGAAACCAAAAAAAAAAAAAAAAAAAAAAAAACAAAACCCCCCAAGTACATTTAACATGCCAGTGGATTGAGCATGTGGAGACTTAAGTAATAACTCCATTTATCACACAGCATCTATAAATTCTCACTGTGATTTGAAGATTGCACTAAGTGTGTTCTGTGTGATCAAGGATTAGCCTTAGGTCATAACCAGTGGTTAGGAAGACTTAACATTATAAATATGTCAGTTATATCCTACAAAAAAAATCACCTGGGCCTCTCCTGGTGGCGCAGGCGGTTGAGCACCACACTATGAAGCTGTCCGCAGCCTCTATAGAGAGGGTTTGATCCCGGCTGGCTGGCGAAGGTCCCATATGGCGAAGCAGACCTCTCCTGCCTCTCCTGCTGCTCCCCTCAGCAGTATATTTCTTCAGTCTGCCTGTTCTGCTCCCTGCTCTGTCTCCGGTGAATCCTCTCACCCTCCCAGGAATCTGGCCTGACCCCGGTTCTTGTATAAATAAATAAATAAATCTTAAAAAAAAAAACTACACTACTTTTTTTTAAAAAAAAAAAAATATGGTCACCTAACTAGTGACCACATTGATGGTCAAAGATTCTGCATTGCAATGTTAATAATTAGTGTCGGTTTCATAGGGCATCAATATGAAAAAAAATTGGATTTGATCTTTACCTAACATGATGCACAAAAACAGGTTCCAGATGAAGATGAATCATAGATCTTTCTATGGAAGGTAAAGCAATAAAGTTCTTAGAGACTGTTTTTATAATCTAAGAAGAGGGAGTTTAGACAAGAACACTGCCTTTTTTGGGGTATTCCCTGACTTCAAACTATACTATAAAGCAACATTAATCAAAACAGTATGGTATTGGAACAAAAACAGAGACACAGATCAATGAAATAGAATAGAAAACCCACAAACATGGACAAAGAAACCATGGCCATGCAATGGAGAAAGGAAAACCTCTTTAATAAGAAGCTTTCTTAATAGTACCCAAAATAATACACAGAAAGGACTAAACATAGAGGGAAATTGATGAATTGGACTGTACTAAAATTAAGAATGTATTTATGAAAATAGTGATTAAGAAAGTGAAGGAAAGGGCAAGCCTCAAATAGGACTTATATCCATATTTGGGAACTTCTACAAGTTATTAAGAAAAATACAGAATGAACAACAGAAAATGGATAAAACATATGAACAAAAAAGCATATCCAATTGGTAAGGAACATATGAAATGATGGTCAAATTCACTCCCTTCAGGGAAATTCAAATCACAAATGTGATACACAAATGTATCAGAACAAATACATTTAAAATTGTAGATTTTTAAAATTGTAAATGTCAAGTGTTGTCAAGGATGTGGGGCAGTTGAAATTCTCATATGGTGCTGATGGGAGTGAAAATTGGTATGACCACTTAGGAAATTATTTGACAATATCTACTAATGTTGAATATGCACATGCCCTGTGACCAAATAGTATATGTGCCTCAAATTGCATACATGTTTTTATCAAAAGTCATGAAAGTTATAACAATAAAAATAAATGATAATAAATAAAAACAGTGAAAAATGGTGAGCAGATAACATGTCCTTATTGAATTCTCAGAGTGGAATCTAAACTCCTACTTATTCATAGCTTCCATTTTATTCAATTCCATTTTAATCATTTTAAAAAATTATTCAGATCAATTCTCTCCATATAGTATTCTTTTGTTTTATGATGATAATCTAAAAAAAATATATATTTTTGAGAATGCCAAATAGTTATCTGAACTTTCCTGCTGGATCCTGTAGTGAATAACTTCGGATATTTGCTCTTCCTTTGATCCTGCATTGGGACAATTTCTTTCACTGTCTTGCTTCATTTCCCCCCTTAGTCTGCATTCTCCCATCCTCCCTCTCTTCCTTCTTCCATTTTTTTCTTTTCATTGGTTGTCAAATGTCCTGAATCCTTTCAAATTCACTGTAAGTCAATGTACAATGTGTAGAGAAAGCCTTTGCCTTCACTCTTAATTTATGATTAAATTATTCTCTAGAGCCTAATTGATATTCTTGTATATATTCCTTGTTACCACAGAAACATTCAAAACCCACAGCTCAGTTTTTTTTTTTTTTTAAGATTTATTTATTTATTTATACAAGCACTGGGTACAGTCAGAAGCGCGGGAGGGTGAGAGAATTCACCAGAGCCACAGCGGGGAACAGAGCAGGCAGACTGACGAAATACACTGCTGAGGGGAGCAGCGGGCGGGGCAGGAGAGGTCTGCGCACCATGTGGGACCCTCGAGGGCTGCCGGGAATTGAACAGGCACTGCAGAGGCTGCGGGCAGCTTCACAGCCCAGTGCTCAACTGCTGCACCACCACAGGAGGCCCAGCTTAGTTTTTTTTTGATATTATAGTGATTGTACACAAGATCTCACTGCAAGTCATAGAATGTGTAGCACCACAGTTAGATATTTTGTTTTTGTACTCAGTTTACCCCTCCTTTCATGACACTACCATGGAATGTAACTCTGCAAAGTTCCCATATATGACTATTGCTATACAGTGTGTATGTAGCCTTCTATTTTGTGGCATTAGGACTATGATTTTTGTAGTCTTCTTCCCTTTTTTTTCTCTTTTGTCATGAGCACTAGCAGGTGGTTCTCCTTGGGACACCATTTTTATAATCACTTTATGGATGTTGCTTCATCTAGAAGGTGAACAGAGAACTATAAAGCTATTTTGAGATGTGGGAGCTGGCTGTCAGCTGTGCTCACTCATTATTTAAATGACTCATTTCAGTTCACCAACTTTCCAAAGCATGGAATACTACTGTGCTTCAGTGAACTTTTAAATTTGAGAATTTCAATTCTAGTGTTTTGAAGTGAGAATATTAATTAGGTTATTTCCTCAATGGTCTATCACCTGATGCTTCAATTTCTGTCCTTTTTTCTCAGAATTTCTTTTGCTATTTGGCATTAGTATTTTGTCAGTAGAATCCCAAGATCATTCAGGATAACAGACATTTTTTGTATTATAGAAATCCAAAGGAAGACCAGAGATCTTTGGCAGAATATTATAAACATCATTTCTTTCAGGATCTGGTTAACTTATGTAGGAGCTATATTTGGTGGTTACCACAGGGAAAAGACAGGAGAGTGGATAGGAGAGTGAGGTTGTTGGTCTGCGGTGAGTGGACATTTAGAGGTGGGTGTGGGATAAGAAACTGTACATCTGAAACCTATGTAGGGTTTTAAGCTAACACTATCTCAATAAAAAGAAAACAAATACTTTGGCATAAAAAAAGATATTCTTTGGTTCACTTATATTAAGTGCCATTTATTTTTTTTCAAAGAAGTTTTAAAAGTGTTATTTTTATTGAGATAACATTGGTTATAACATTGTAAACCACTTTAAAGGTATAGGTTTGCACCTCTTCATATATATGTAATCACACTATGCCCATTACCAAAGCACCCATATAATACTCTATCTATAATATAATACTCTATCATAGTCTGTAGGGATACATGCTGCTTTGGTTCCCCATCCCTACCCTCTTTCCCTGGTAGTTTCAGTTCTGCAGTCAGATTTCTAAGATTTGTTTTGGTGTATTTTGTTCATTCTTTTGTTTATATACCACAAATGAATGAAATTATCCAGTATTTATCATTTTCTTTCTGACTTATTTTGCTTAGTAGCATAATCCTATTGCAAATGGCATAGAATTAATTTTTTTTAATAACTGAGAATTATTCTACTGCGTAGGTATACCACAGCTTCTTTATCTACTCATTTGTCCTTGGGTATTTAGTTTGTTTCAATACTTTGGCTGTTGTAAATAATGTTGCAATGAACATAGGAGAATAAATAACTGAACTCATGTTTTTGTATTTGAATAGATACATAGGAGTGGAATTGCTTCATCTATGTCAGATCTATTTTTGAAAAACCTCCATACTGTTTTCTAATGTCTTTTAATGATAGTTTCTTATTAATGATAGTTTATTATGCTGTGTAGATTTTTAGTTTGTTGTAGTCCTGTTTTATTTTTGCTTTTGTTTCTTTTGCTGTTGGAGTTGGGCCCCCAAAGTCATTCCTGAAGTCAACAATGTGGAGTGTTTTGCTTGTCTTTTCTTCTATATATTTTAGGTTTCAGGTTTTACATATAAGTCTTTATCCATTCTTTAGTTTCATTTAGTTTCATTCTTTGGCATGTGACTGTCCAGTTTTCTCAAAACCATATGTTAAAGGGACTTTCTGCTTTTTATAATGGTTTGTTTGATGTCAATTAGCTGTCCATGTAAGTGTGCATTTATTTCTGGGCTCTCCCTTCTATTCCATTGATCTGTGTATCTATTTTTATTCCAACACCATAGTGTTTACATTACAATAGCCTTGTAGTGTAGTAAGTCTGAGCATGTAATACCTCCATTCTTTTTCTGTCTGGATTGCTTTGGCTATTTGAGATCTTTTGTGGTTCCATTCAAATTTCAGTAATATTTGGCCTATTTCTTTGAAGAATGCTTTTGAAGTTTCATTGCATTAAATCTGTATGCTGCTTTAGACAAGATGGCCATTTTAACAATGTTAGTTCTTTCATTTCATGAGCAACTATATGTGTTTTATCCTATTCCTTACAATAATGTCTTATAGTTTCATAGTACATATCTTTCACCTCATTTATTAGATTTTTAATTCTTTGGTGTGATTGTAAATAGGATTATTTTCTTGATTCTTTATCTTCTAGTTTGTAGTTGCATATAGGATGCAGCACACTTGTGTGTGTAGTTGTGGGAAGAGTATCATATCAGTTACTAATGGAACTGATGCTGTTTAGAGGAGCTGATACTACATTGTTAAACTGCTGTTTTTCAAGTGTGATAAAATGCATTGCCTGATCTGAGCTTTTTTCCTTATAGATATAGTCTCATAAGAAACTTCCAAAGAAGTACATACATTCAGATTTTTAACCATGCCTAAGTCAATGGCCAGCAAACTTTTTCTATAAAGTATCAGATAATAAATATTTGAGGCTTTATGTGTCATGTGGTTTCTGCTGCAGCTACTTAACTCTCCTGTGGTAGTAAGAATACCACAATTGGACAATACGTCAACAAATAGGTGTGATTGACTTCTAATAACATTTTATTTATAAAAACAGGTGTTAGGTGAATTCGCCAACAGGCTGTAGTTTGTCAACCTCTACCTTAAGCACAAAATGACCTAGTCTCTTGGGTTGTTCTAATTTCATCTCTCCCGGGTGCTCCATTCTGTTCCCCCAAAGAGAAACACTATAAAATAAAATATAATGAATGTTCCATGGTGTAGGATTATAATGAAGCACAAATCAGAATGAATTTTTAGGCCTCTTGAGTAGTTTTTCTCCTGTTACTGAGCCTGAATCCTAATTTTGAATTAAAGTAATTTCTAAGGCTACATTTCTAGTGCCTGTGTATGACTTCTGGTACTGAAGACAAGACAATCTCAAAGGAGAACAGATGCCCCCAAATTGTACTCACCATCTGGTCAAACAGAGTAGGAATCAGTTGTCTTTGAGGGCAAGGTGTGAGCACCTGTTCTTTCTTGCAGATTGAGGAATTTACTGTTTCAGGAGTATGAAGGTATATTTGCCCACAGCTACAGCAGTTAAGCCTATTTTTAAAGTTTGAACTAACACATCCTCAAGTTGGGCCATGGTCGTTTGATTTATGACTCAAGAATGCTAAATTCCCACATTGGAATCTGACCAAACAGTTACATTATTCTGTACATTGCCTGCTGCTTCCTACACAGATAATTACCAGAGGCTAATTTACAGATGCCAGCAGGATCGGAAATGGAGTGAATGGCTGCCCACAGAGCTAGGAATTGGATTTTATCAGGAGTCATGGAGCAGCATGTTTGTTCTCAGAAAAAAAAAAGTCCAGAAAGTGACTAGTTAAGAAATATGACAGCAAAACAAGTCATCAAAAGGACAGTACAGTATTTAAAAGCATCGCTATAGAGTTAGAAAATGTGCATTTAAAACTTTGTTGCTCTGCTTACTATGTGAAAAACGTTGACTGAACTACTTAACCTCTTTAAATTTCAGTTTCTTTCCTGCAACATCAACATAATAGCCAAATGTATTTTGAGTTGTGAGGATTAAGTAAAATAAACTAATGGAGGACATTTAACTCAGTATTGGGACATAGTAAATGTTAGCTATTACTATATTCTATTTTATACCCCCAATCTAGCGTTTACACTAGAATTTCTTCTGTTTTCAACTGTCAGAAATAAATATTTTTTCTTTTCTCATTTGCTAAAATAAAGGTTTTTGGAGATCTCAAGAGTAATTGATTGATTATCTTATAGAGTAGAAAACTGAGATCCATGAATTTAAGTGAATAAGCCCAAAATGACAGATTGATGGAAGCAGAAATGAAGTGTCCACCCTTTTATAAATATAGAATTTCTCAAATTTGAGCTTCTCCAAAAGGATGCACTGATCCTTTTGAACTAAGCTTTGTTCTCATGTTAATCCATCAATCTTAGTGTTAAGTCAAATTTATAAAATGGCGTGTGACCTTTGGCAGATTATATCCCCTGATCTCAGTTTTTCATCTCTAAAATGAGCAGTTGGTCTATGACATTATGTGTATGATTTTTTTCTAATTCTGGAATCCTAAAACTAAAGGATTGAAATAGAAAGCCATTACTGAGGGAATAGCTAGTGCCATAGAGCTAGGTAGTCTATGGTTGACCAATGGGGCATCAGTCATGTGGGCATCAGTCATTAGATATAAAGATAGACTCAGGATTGTAAATACAGGTTTCCCCCACTATCCCAAAATAGAGCTTTTTCCCTTTGGTATGATTTGGTTGTTTCTTGGGTCTTGGAATGCACAAAATTTTCTCGCGTAAATTAAAGATACTAGCATTTCCAGACCTTCAAATAACCTATAAAGTCACACCAAAGGGGAATGTTGTAATTTCAGATGAGGGAAACCTGTATCATCGAGACTGTGGTTTCTCTCACCTGCAAAATGTCCTTGCTGTTACATTTGACAACACAGACTAATCCTGGAATGTGTGTCATGTGGTTATAAGAGAGCAGGGGCTTTAGAATTTGAGGAAAACTTATATATTGAATCAGTTAAGTAAATAGTATAAAGTATATAAATAAGTACCTTGCTCCTACTCCACCTACTGAACCATTAAGTAGCAAATTAATTTTTATCTTAGACATTATTTATCACATGGGTCCTTAAGTTAACAATAAAATGATGTTATTTAGAATTTACTTTAAATGCACACACACAAATTATACTTACTTTGCCAGTTATATTTTTCAATGTTCAGAGCATTTAGAATTAACTACTTCAATATTGTAGGCATGTTGGTTTGCAAATTTGGGAGTTCCCTAGGTGAAATTTGAAACAGGCTTCTATACATGGAGGACAGGGAGACACTAAAGAAAGAGGCAGACAATTCCAGATTGGCAGGTGCAGTTTTACTAAGCCATATATGTAAGGGAACTTACATATGAGGCTTGTCTTTGACAGAGAAAGATTAAATAGATCTCTTTATGCCCCCACCAGAATCTGTAGAATTTATAATCTTAAGAGGTCTTAATGTAATTCATTTGCGTACACAGGTCAGATGGTTTCAGTAACACATTACTCTCTAAAGCCTGTATCCTTGAAGTGGCTTCCAGTGGTACATGGAAAGTAGGAGAACATAAGATTCCCAGTCCAATTTGTGGGTCAACCATAGGGCACATGCTCCAGGTAAGAAAAAGAGGGCCACTTGGTTTCCTAAATTCCAGTATTATAATCAAATCACTAAATTAAGATAATCTTTTCAAAAATAGATGGGGGAAAATAGCACAAACATTTATCAAGATTCTTACTCCAGATATCACTATGCTCTCAAAGGAGATTAAATATTAGAATAAGAAAATGGTTTTCTTAGTAGAATAAGAAATTGGGTGACATAACTTTCTTTTCAGTTTGATCTTTGATAAAACTTATTAACAATGCTACTAGAATAAAACAAACTAGGCAACTAGGCTTCTAATTAATTTGTAAGATTGCAAGAGCTTACACACTTATAGGGTTTAATTTTTTTTTTTCATTTGGTTAAGGAAATGAGAATGTGCCTTTCATCTGTTAGAGAAATAGCAATCTTTTGATTACTAGATTACAAAAAGACTTCTGACTTTTACCTGGCCCATGTAATATAGACTCTTTTTGGTAATGCAATTTTTTGGTTGCCACTTAATATCCAGAAAGGCAACAAACTTTGCAGTAGTTACTTTTAACATTTAGATAGTGATTGTAGGAAAACCAAAGTGACGCCATCTTGTGTCAACACCATCTTAGGTCTGTGACAGATACATAGTTGCTCTACTCTGGGAAGAGAGCCAGATTCCCCATTGTTTCCTTCATCTGTCTTAACCTGTTCCTGTGAACCATACCCAAACCCATTAATCATAATAGTACATAGATGTACAAGATGCGTCCCTGAACCTCTGGTATTGGTTGTTTTCACACAAACTCCAACTCTTTCGTTAAATATTAAGTTTCAGCAAGGTATAAGAAGACCCCTGTCAGAGTGGGCAGGGTGGCTCTGTCCTTAGCTGAAAGTTCTGTTCAGGACCCCTGTTAATTGCTCTTAAACAACTGTAAATGTAATTAATGGATGTGCTTGCTTCATTATTTGGATTCAAAAATTACCATCTTAATTTGGGGGAACTTATTTGCTCCCATAGTCACAAAGTGCTTACGATTCTACATTCATTACCCTATTTTTATGTGAGATAGGCTGTATGATTTCTGTTTTTGTTGTTATCATAAGAAGTTACTCTCTTGGGCCTCCCAGTGGCGCGGTGGTTGAGCGCTGGGTTGCGAAGCTACCCACAGCCTCTGCAGCGCCAGTTCGATCCCCGGCTGCTCCCCGGCCACCGGAGGAGGGTCCCGCATGGCGGCAGACCTCTCCTGCCACCCACTGCTCCCCTTAGCAGTGTGCTTCGGTCCTTCTGCCTGCTCTGCTCCCCGCTCTGGCTCTGGTGAATTCTCTCACCTTCCCGCGCTTCTAACTGTACCCAGTGCTCATATAAAATAAAATAAATAAATAAATCTTTAAAAAAAAAAAAAAAAAAAAAAAGAAGTTACTCTCTTGAGGTCCCTCTAGTGGCAAAACTGAGATGACTTTTCTTTCTGTCACATCCCAACTGATAAGCCTTCCATGTGTATATGTTTAGATGCATCACAGCAATACCTAAAAATAAATAACAGTTTTTAATAGTCTCATGCCATTCAGTGACTTTAGCTAAAGATTTTTTTTCCTGTGTTTTCTTCCCACTTGAAAGGACAAAGCAGATCCTTTAGCTTTCCCTTTCTTCAGCATTTGAGGGTAAAAGGATGAAGGCACTGGGTAATAAAAAGCAATACCTCCTCACATCCTCACTTTTTTTTTTTTAAAGACAAATTGATTTCCTTCTGAAGTTAAATACATTGACATCTGGGTATAACATGAGAAAATTAAGTAAGGAACAGGTAGAATGTGACTTCAGTATGACCTGGGAAACTGACAATGATAAGGAAGCCCTTACATTTTTTAATAGGATCATCAGTTAATGGGGAACTTTTTTTTTTTCCTGGAGTCTTTGCAATTACTACTTTTGTTTCTTTTTTAAATATGTCAGGTGCACACTTTAACTCAGTGAAGCAAGTCAGGAATCTGTTCTTTGCTTCTTAACAATTGAATTAAGCCTTTGTTTATTTATTCTAACAGAGCCAGACACTAGAGTTGTCACCAATGTTGAGGAAAGTCATTCAATCAATTGGTGACATTCAAAAGCCTGCCATCCCATTATTTCAGTGTTGTAGTCTCAATTTTGTAGAAAATTAAAACAAGTAGAGAAAGTCTGGCAGAATTACCAAAGATGAATGGTAGGCCAGGAAAAACTTGGTAATCACATTTTTCCTTTCATGGCATCCATAGTTCAGAGTCTCTGTGTCTAGGAGTTACAGAACTGTTCTTTCTTTTTCATAACTCCTCAGACACATTTCACAATAGGTGGGTCCTTCTACAGGCTCTAATTTTTTTCTTTTTCTTTGATACTGCTAACTTCTTACCTTATACTTTTTTTTTTCATATTTTGCCAGTGACTAGTTGCAAAAACTAGGT
Organism: Talpa occidentalis; assembly: GCF_014898055.3. Classification (NCBI taxonomy): domain Eukaryota; kingdom Metazoa; phylum Chordata; class Mammalia; order Eulipotyphla; family Talpidae; genus Talpa; species Talpa occidentalis. The sequence continues at coordinate 109,457,447 of NW_023604295.1, read as the reverse complement.
CAGTTAAAAGATATATATTTCTTTTCTTAATTAAATTATTCCTGCAGATTTTGCCCCTTATTTTGTTTTTCCTGTTCTCTTTGTGATGTTATTTAACTTGATCTGTTGTCTCATGTATTTTCTACAATAGGTATTAGTCTAGAGGATTGATTAGAGTCAATGTCAACTTTTTGGGTAAGAATACTGCTTAGGTGATTCTTTGTGCTTCTGATTACATCACTTCACATGATATCTGGCTGTTGTAGAGTTCATCCTTTAAAAAAATCCAATCTGACTCCATAAGTAGCTAATTTCAACTTTGAATTTTACCATTTCTGCTTGTTGCTAAAGTGAAACATACATCCTGTTAGCCAGAGATGTCAAATGAAATCTATATCTATTGCCAAACATACTTTGAGAAAGGATTTGAGGCACCTTCTATAAAGGAGAATCCATATAGTTAGAATACCAAGATACTATAATGAGGGTGCAGAGAGGTTGGAGAGAGGATAGGATGTCAGAGTAGGGCATGAGGATTGAATAACAGAGGAGTCAAACCATGATAGGGAAGGTACTAGTGTTCTTCTCTAGGAAATGATGTGCCTGCTAAGCCTGCAGTTGAGATGATGCCAAAGGCTTATCTCTTCAGATAGTGATTTTAACTCCTCCAACCTTTATTGGAAGTCTCTCTACTCAGAAAATTTAATAGACTTCATGAAACACTAACAAATATGAACAAGTCAGTTTCTCTTCTTTAAGATGGTCTTACTTTGCTGGGATCACACACACACACACACACACACACAATGTTGCTTTACTTTGTGTCAAACAGTATTGACTGCTATAACAGAAGTGACTACCTTAGGGCTATGGGAACACAGTGGAGGGAATTATTAATTTCTGACAGATAGGATAAGGGAATTCCACAGAAGACATGATGTTTGAATTGGATTTGAAGAAGATAAATGGATTTCACTGAGTGAAAGGGGAAAGAAAGGGAATTCCAGTTCGTAGAAATAGCCTGAAATAGTCTTACAGAAATATTTTAAAGTGTGTGATGTTTTCAAGGGATGATAGGAGGTTCAGTCTAAAGAAACACAAAGTTTATGTCAGTCCATCGAAATAAATCTTAAAACTAAGTAGAAATGCAGCTAAAAAGAATAGTAGAGGACCAGATGGGGAATACTTTTAATACTGTTAAGAATTTTAAATTATTTCCTGTGTGTAAATGAAACCTTGTAATGAAGAAAAGAAATATTTCAAGATTTATATATTATGAAAGGCAATTTTGTGGGGAGTGTAGAAAATCAGTAACAGCAGATAGAGATTGACCCATTGGGAGACCTCTTTAAGTGTTTTGGACCAGCTAGGGGGAGAGAAGGCATGGACTCAAGAGACATTTTAGAGGTAGAATCAAAAGGTGTTTAGAAACACTTAAGAATCAAAAGATGTGGGTGCCTCCCTGGTGGCACAAGGTGTTAAGCACTGCACTATGAAGCAATCCGCAGCTTCTGCAGCATGAGTTCGATCCCCGCTCGGCCAGGGAGGTGACCCACATGGCGCAGCAGACCTCTTCTGTCTCCCCGCTGCTCCCCTCAGCAGTGTATTTCCGTCAGTCTGCCTGTTCTGTTCCCTACTCTGTCTCTGGTGAATCCTCTCACCCCCTGCATCTCTGGCCTGTACCCCAGCTCTTGTATGCATAAATAAATAAATCTTTAAAAAAAAGAATCAACAGATGTGAGCAAAGATGATTCATGTTTTTTAACTACAAGATAGACTTTAGATACTGTCAATACGAGTGCTGTATTACAGCATAACTCTAGTGGAACAGTACTGCCTGTTCTGTGGCTTACTGAAAGACCGTGAAAGGGGAAGTCATGGCAGGTAGGTAGATGGACCCAGCGTGGACCTAGAAGAGATTCCAGTTTGACTAAGGTAGAGTTAGTAAAAAGGAGTCTCTGGCTATTTGTGAGATTGTTAAATGCATGTGCTGGTGCCCAAGAAAACCCTTAGAAGTTGAACCTGAAAGTAAGGGGCTCCCCAAGGGTTCCTTGTTCTTTGTTGTGAGAAAGAAAGAAGGAACTGTTATAATTTAGTAATTGGTTTTTGCAGATTGAATGTCTATTCACATAATGTATGATATTATTACTATTTTATGAAAAATTCTTGTTTACACTGCATGTATTTCCAGGTATGTTGAGAAAGCAGTGTGTGTGTGTGTGTATTTTTTCTAGAAAATTACCTGAGGGAATTAATGAAGATTGCAGAGGTTAAATATGTATGATGTTATACACCATAAATGATACCTGAAATTTAAGGCTGAATGACAGTATATAAAATGCTGAAAAAAACATTTTTTTTAAAGATTTATTTATTTATTTATTTATTTATTATTTATACAAGCACTAGGACCGAAGTACACTGCTGAGGGGAGCAGCGGGTGGCCGGAGAGGTCTGCGCGCCATGTGGGACCCTCCTCTGGTGGCCGGGAGCAGCCGGGGATCGAACCAGCGCTGCAGAGGCTGTGGGCAGCTTCGCAACCCAGCGCTCAACAGCTGCGCCACCGGGGAGGCCCTGAAAATAACTTTTAGTAATATTCAAAGTTACAGGGCTGATAGTAAGAGCAAGTATTTTAGGAATCATGGAATAATTTGACATTAAAGAAATCTAGTACTTTTTATTCTTAACAAAATTGTTGATTTTGATGCATACTAGTAATCCCAAATTCAAAACAACATGAAAATATTATGTTAATGATTTTTTCAATACCCCCCAATGTTATTAGTTCTTTTATTCTTTTTTTTTTTTTTTTTTTTGTCTGAGGTAACAGTCTTTATTTGGGCAATAATGAATTTACAAATAGCTCCTTGAAGTCTTTAACTCAATAGATGGCGCCATGCAGTCGATCATGGTACAAAATTGGTAGTCACCCTTATTTCCTTTTTCTCTGGTATCTCCCATTTCCAATCTGTCATCATTTCAGATGCTTTTCCCTCCCAAATGTTTGTCTTCATCCTATTTTACTCCTCTTCATTCTTGCTGTTCCCCCTTCAGTCCATACCACCTAGTACAACTACTGCATTATTCACCTGACGGTTCTGGCAATGTTCTCAGAAACCATGGGACATTCAGCAATGTCTGAAGACATATTTGATTGTCACAGTGGGGACAGGACTCTAGTGGGTAGAGGTGTGGGATGTTGGTAAACATCCCACAGTGCACAGGACAGTCCATACAAAGAATTATCTGGTTCAAATTGTCAATAGAGCTGCTGTCAGGAACCTTGGCAAAGGGACATCTATTCTTATCTGCCTTTTCCCCAATAAAATTTCTCTAAAGCAGTCTGTGTAATCTCAAAAGTAAACATATATAATTATCATTATTTTAAAATGAGAGACATTTCTATGCATCATTGAAATACGAAATGGACATTCATTTTATACCGATAGATGAAATCTTATTTAGAAAATCCAGTTATTACAGCAATTAACAATTGCTTCACAAGATTCTTATTAAGAAAATCCAGTTATTCCAGCAATTAACAGTTACTTCACTAGCTAACATTAGGGAAATGTTGGTTATCTTAACATGCACTCTTAGGCAATATTCTCTGCAGAAATTACTCTGTAACATGGCAGTATACCTCCTCTTGTAATTCCTCTTATAACTATTGTATTCTTTATATTTAAAAATATACTTACCTTAGAACTCACATATAATGTCCAGTGTTTAGTAATTTAAACTTAATAAAAACTCCTAACAAAAGAGTAAATACCAATGAAATAAAAACTATGTAAATAATAACACATTTATCAAGCTATAAGTGATTATCACTGTTATAAAATATACACATGTTGCTTAAGGTGGCTAAATACAAATAGTCCAAAAAGAGCACTGAAAATATCATTCAGGTTGTGTAATTGTAAAGTTAACTGCAACAGCGTTCTTCTTTCCTGATGAAATGACCTGTACTCAAATTCCCAGTAGTTAAGTATCTTAACTTGGGGAGGATTCACGTGGAACTCCAGAATAGTTGGTTTCTCCTGATGAAAATGGATATAATAGGGTATGACTATATTAAATTTATGTTGTGTTTATATTAAGCAACCACATAATGCAGTGTCTATATTTAACATCCTTTAGTGGTTTTCTTTGCCATTTGGATTAAGTCTAAACTCTTGCCTACAGCTCATAAAGTTATGCAAAGTATAATCTCAACACATGCCACTTCCACTGTCCTCGCTACAGTCTGGCTTTCTTGAACTCTTTCAGATCCTTGCACATATAATGCTCACTCATCCTTTTATCTCTGCTGCTTTGCATGTGCTATTTGTCTGGAACATTCTTTCCCACCTCTAACCCCAGCCTTTATAGCAAATGTCTCTATTCTTCTTATCCTGCTCTAAAGTACATAATTGTTTCATCTGCTTTCAATTCCCAGATGTTTCAGTGAGACTCATTTAAATATCCAAGAAAGTACAACTTCCCTGTCCCCTGAAAAAACAACAAACAAAATGATTAGAAGCAAAGCAATAAATATTGTGTCAGTTTTAAGTGTTGCACTCCATTTCTATTGACTCTTGATAGGATATAGTGCTCCTCCTCTGTTATATATTGACCTCATTTATAGTTTGAGTTTTTCATACCAGTTATAGTAGTATACCCCTGAATGGATCCCTCACAAACTAGCATTAATAATAAAATCAATGAAATCAATGAGAAATGAAAACAGAGGAGTATATCACTAGGAAAGTAGAATCCAGAATAGAGTTCAGGCTCCTTGAACATTTCATATGACATTCTTGATCATTTTCCAACATAAGTCCTGTTATGCTATTATTATCTCCAAGTTAATTATTTCTGATAATTTGGAAAACTAACCTTTACAATGTGGAATGTAATTTTCATCTGAGGATAATGCTTGACTGTCTTTAGAAGAGAGAATTTGAAAATCATCTTAATGCTTAATGATTGGGAGGCTGTGTTACAGATTCATCCTGTGGTATCAGGAAGTCCATTTTGGCTCAGTTTGAATTCTGGTTTCCTACCAGGCTGTGCCCTTGCTCTATATGTCCTCTGGATTTTTAGCGGATATTATTAGGAAGTAAAATATGATAATCTGTCAAACTGTCAATTAATGTTTTCCTTAAACATAATAGGAGCTTTATGACCAAATGGCAGCACTGTTCAAATTTTATTTTATTTTATTTCAACAGCAAGTATGCATTTATGCATGACATTATGCTGTATATATAAATTATGGTGTTTAAATAGGCACGGAAGCAGTCTAGAGGTTAGCAGTTTAGGAAATAAATCCTTTATGGGTTAGAGAAGAGCATCTTAAGATTCTGAAGGATGTAGATATTTGAAAGTGAACAGGAAGCAGTATCAGAGACAGTGAACATAATTCTATGTAGAAGCTCATTTTACCCAGAATATAACTGTTGTACCCTCATCATTAAGAATGTTCACTAAAATTTTACGACCTTCCAGTTATATCTGAGAAACTTCAGTTAGACATAGATATATAATTTGACTTGGCCAATAGAAAGAAAGGAGACGTAATGAGGGTCTTTTTAGGTCTGTTAGCTTTAAGATAGGGTTTTCTAAGTTCTTTTAACTGTGCTTTACTGACTGATGATGTTCCAGTGATGGAGGCTCCATCAGTTTGCGTCCCTTCATGAGGATGCGAGATTGTGTCAAAATAAACCCGTCATTTTGGGACATGTGGTTTTGGAGTTATTTGTTACAATAACATAAACTAGCCAATTCTGACCAAATAGAATTGGTTATTGTTACCTTACCTAGATGGAAAAAAAATTCAGAATGTCACATTCAGTATATTTGATTCTCCAGGATTGTTACTATTTTATTAGGAGGCCATGGGGAGAGTGTATGAGGGAACAAATAATCAAATATCAGAAATCTGTGATTTTCATATATGACACCTTTAACTGAGTAAGCAGACTAAAAGTAGAATTAAAATTTTTTTGCACCTTGTTTTACTGGATAATTTAATCGAATAATTGTTTAACATAATCGTGCATTTATTATTTGCTTACAAAATATAAATTATATTTCTGTGTCTTTCACACATGAATCTTGAAACTCCTGGGCTGTTTGTTTACAGGTATTGAAATTACTATAATGTGTTAGCCCTTAGAGATAGATTACAGTATAACTAAGATGGAAGTCTTAATAAACTAGTAACAAGTTACCAAATTCTCTCTAATCATCTTATAGATTGCTTAGGGATTTTTCACACTCCAGTTTATATTATTGGTTAAAAATATTGCACCTGCCCCCTGAGTCATATACTGTTGTAACCAATGTTACCTTAATTTCTTGATATTTATCTAGGGAGCAACACACATGGTGCATCAGACCTCTCCTGTCTCCCCGCTGCTCCCTCAGCAGTGTATTTCCGTCAGTCTGCCTGTTCTGTTCCCCACTCTGTCTCTGGTGAATCCTCTCACCCCCTGCGTCTCTAGTCTGTACCCCAGCTCTTGTATACATGAACAAATAAATCTTTTTTTTTTAAGAGAAGCTGAATAGTGTTATGGTGTTAGGGGATTGGCCTGGCAGAGTAAGAATTAATATAAAGCTATACTGATTAAAATAGTGTGGTATTGGCAGAGGTTACCACAACAGCTAAAGTGCTAAACATTAAGGCTAACTTATATAAAATTTGTAATATTGAAATGAAAAATCTCTGTCAAAAGATACCTGAAGAATAAATTACATGTAATAAGTCGTAAGAAGATATTTGTACACTTAACTATTAATATCAGTAATATGTAAATATTATCTACATCAGGAAGTGAAGATAAATAGTCTGATGGAAAAATGGATGGGAAAGCTATTTAGGCACTTCACAGAAAATAAACACAGACATAAAAAGAATTAATCTCATGAAATACTTACACCAATAGGTAGAACTCAGGAGAAAGCAAACATGTAAAAATTCAGTTTTTTTCCATAAGTTTGTCACTTCAGTGGAGAGTAAAGAAGAAATCGATGAGTTCCCTTGGTTTAAAATTTGTCTAATTTACAATTGCACATCTTGAGTTATCTGATTTTTAACACTAGAGACACTTAAAGAACATTATTTGGCTTAGTCTACTGACTCATGCCTATGGACTTTAATATACCCAATTATATGATTATTTTAGGAAACTAGTTTTCTAGTTTCTAGATCAATGGTATCATTAGTTATTTTCTGTATGTGAATAATTATTTCACTTTTGACACTGGAATACAAGAATCCCCTGTCTCACAGAGAGACTCATTAACTCCAGCGAGTAAAGGCATATGTTGTTATCTACATGATCAACAGGAATGCTGCCAATGTTTAGTTACTTTCAAGGGGAAAGTGCAATGAGGCCATGGAAAAGTTAGGGAAAAGTTGTAATGCATAATTTACAATCAAAATCAGATATTGTCTAGTTTTCAAATTTTTTTATCATGTTATTTCTGTACTCCACAAATTCTGATTTATCATTCATTTGCTTTCTCATGCATTTATTGAGCACTAATTGAATGCTAAGTCTCCTCTGGGTATACATTCACATAAGTGAACAAAACTAATAAAAATCCTTGTCTTCAAGGACCTTGTATCCTAATGGAGGAAGATGGCAATAAATATTAGACATAATGAATTTAATGGAATGTTAGGTATTGATATGTATTATAGAGAAAAGAAATAGAGCAGGAGAAGGGACACAGTTTGTTGTAATCTTGTAAAGGGTTTTCAAGATAGGTCTTCATAGAGAAGGGATATCTGAACAGAAATTAAAGGAGACAAGGGAGTATTATCATAGTGCTATCTGCAAAGAGTTGTAGACAGGGGAAATAGTCAGTGCAAAGGCTGAGGGGAGGAACATGTTTGATGCATGAGAGACAGCAAAGAGGCCAGAATGGAGTGAGCACAGGGAAAGTTATAGATGAAGTCTGAAAATGAATGGTGGGATTAGAGGGAGGATCCAGGGTTGGGGAAGGGCAGGCTATTAGAACTTTGCAGGCCATGGACCTACCACTTGCTTTTGCTCTAATTGAAAATAAGCACCTGAGGTGAGAAGAGACAACTAGGGAGCAAGTGAGCAAGAAGAGGTACCTGTTAGGATGCTGCTTTGGTGCAAAGTAGGAGCACTTGAGTTAGGAGATCAGGGTGATAAAGGACACATAGCAAAAGATTCAGACTAAGGACAAGATATAAGGCAGAACCCAAGAGAATGTGGGAATCTTGAAGCCAAGTGAAGGAAGTGTACCCTGTGGAGGGACAACTCAATAGCATTAGAAGCTGCTCAAAAGTCAGGTACAAGAGGACCAAGAAGTAGCTTTTGGAAATAGCATTGCAGGGAATTCTGGTGACCTTTGTAAATAAGAGCAGTTTGTTGGTGTGATGGGTGATGAAAACCTGAAGGAAGTAGGTTGAAAACAGATGGGAAGAAAGGAATTGGGGCAGGGAAATAATATGTATAGGCAACTCCCTTTGAACATTTTTGCACAGAAATATGGTTTTAGCTGGCAGGGGAAGGTTGTTTTTTTTTGGTCAGGGAGGGGAGTCTGTTTCTGTTGATTGTTATTGAGAAGAGAGACGAAGGGAAAGCAAAGCAAAGTGAGTAACTCCGTTAGAGAGGAAAAATTGATGCTGCAGGAGAGAGTTTTCAATGCCTGTTTCAGTTACCTTTTCTACCATAAATTTTAGTCTCTTATTTCCTCAGGTTATTTCTCTTTAAAATGCTCTTGTTCCTTGGTGTATCTGGCAGACAGAATTTTGGAACTTCACCAGTCAGACTTTGACTAAATACACAAGCCCAATTTTTTAAAGATTTAAAGAGTTTATAGTTTTCATTATAATTCTACAAAGAAATCCTGGGCATAATGTGACTGTCTTCCCACCTGTTGTTCTAGAGAGGTTTGGAAGGTCCTGGGAGAGTTTACCTCTGATTAAATGTAGAACAGTAATTTGCTGTACTGTAGAACTCACCTGCCAATAATGATTTCTGTGGTCATAGATTACTGCTGTCATAGGTCTTAGAGACAGAATTGATACCCTATAGAAAATGCCGGAGTGTGCAAATGCCTAAAATATTCTAACACAGTCCCTGCTTTATATAAACTCTTCTGTGACCTTGGACAAATCATCTAACCTTTATGTTGAATAATCCATCATGCTAATATTTATATTTGAGTTACCCATGCCCTTTTGTCCCTGTTTGATTTCCCATATTAATAATGCTTGACTCTTTGTCCTCTTTAGAACACCATTGTTTTGTAGTAGAGCAGGATTTTAGGTATAGGATGTCTAGTGTTTGGGTCATTTGATAAAATATGAAAAGCATCATAGATATTTTAACAGTATTTTTGCATAGATGTGAGAATATCCTTCCTTCTCTGTTCCTCTGCTCTTAAAGAATTGAAAAATATCTTCAAGTTGAGATTTCAAGCATGGAACAACCATGATTAGTGACTGTATATGAAATGCCTTGGAAAGAGGTGTTTTAGAGCTTTCAAAAAACAAATCTTGGTATCCATACTGTTTTCATTTTAAACATCTCAGAGTCTCAGATTTTCAAAATTTCAGAGTATCAGCCATTTACTACATAATAGATGTGCATCTTGCATTCTTAATTTTGAAGTTTAGAATGCTTATTAAATAATAAAGATATGAAAAGTACAAAAAAAAGTAACTTGTGTTAATAACTATGTTAACATTATTTTATTTATTTTTTTTTTTTTAATAGAGGCATGTTTTATTTATTTATTTATTTATTTGTTTGTTCATTTGTTTTGTTTATACATGCACTGGGCACAGTCAGAAGCGCGGGAGGGTGAGAGAATTCACCAGAGCCAGAGCGGGGAGCAGAACAGGCAGAAGGACCGAAGTACACTGCTGAGGGGAGCAGCGGGTGGCAGGAGAGGTCTGCGCACCATGTGGGACCCTCCTCCGGTGGCCGGGGAGCAGCCGGGAATCGAACCGGCGCCGCAGAGGCTGCGGGCAGCTTCGCAACCCAGCGCTCTACCGCTGCGCCACCGGGGAGGCCCTGTTAACATTATTTTTGTGAAATATTTAAGGAAGTGACATTGGTTCTTCAGTGATCATTTTGCTATTAAGATTTTCTGGGAATATGAGAACCTTTAATAATCTTCAACACTTACTGATTCAGATGCTTATAATTTGATACCTGTGAAGTGCATCACCAGAAAACCCAACAGTGAAGTTATAAAACCTTTGATTTACATCTTTGGACATTCTGAAGTGAAATTGCTTTTCCTTTGTGGGCTGGCATTGAGAAAGAGACCTCATCACTGGTGGGAAAGAGATTCAAACTTTGTAGTTTCCAAGGAAGATCAAATTTCATTTATTAATAATATCTCATTATGTGGCACTTAAGCAGAGGATAAATAACTGTTTTTGTATCATGGGAATTCCATTGCACTTTTAAGTGCTTTTGTTAAGTGCATTCTCATTTAGTTAGAAAAGAATAAAGTAACTCATTTTAAGACTTGAGTATAAATTATTGTTCCTCTGTAGTTTTTCTTGGCATATACTTAGGAAAGGGTGGTGGTGAGGGGTTGTTGGTTAGGGACAAATGCAGTTATATTCTCTCTTTGGCTAGGGAGCACAGCATGAAAACTCTATTGTAAGCCTGATTCTTAAAAAACAAAAAAGCTTTGTGACAAGGCAATTTGTTAAGAGGGAAAGTACTGAGAATGATGACCTTTCTAAAATGACAAAGAAGGATGAAATTGGTTTGAAGCTAAAAAAAAAAAAGAAAATAGAAAGAAAAATAAATCGATTCATTAGACAGTCTAAAGCTGCTATGGAAGGTGACTTTTTCCTTCCCTACAGAAAAAAAATTTCGTACCAATTCTTGGAAATGGTTCAGTTTGGTTGATGGTGTAGTTACCAAGTTGTAGGGAATTGCAAAGATGAAAGAGGAGAAGTAAGTGATCCTTTGTGGCTCCTACCAGTCCAGTGATCTAGTTTAGAAAACAGGACATATGTAGAGAGTATATCTAACTTCACATAAATCTAGAAAAGTGGATAATTAGAGAACAGCCTGGATTTAATCATCAGGTTATATTTGGGAGGAATGGCATTTCCTTTCTGTTGCTCTGTATGACCCCACAAATTTTTGAAACTCTAAACTGATGGCAACTTGGAGTGAATATCGATGTCTGCCTATACTGGGAAGGATTCTGAGATCTTACTAAGTTCATTGGTAAGAATGGCCTGAATTTATTAGTGATGTCAGGAGAAAATGTAATGACTGAGTATACTGTGCCCACCACCCAGATTCTAGACTAGATGTTGGCAAAGTTTTTCTATAAAAAATCCAGATGGTAAATATTTTAGAATTCGGGGAGCATATGATCACTGTTGCAACAACTCAGTACTGTCATTGTAGTTTGAGGGCAGCCAAAGACAATATGAAAATGAAACCATTGAGGGTGACTGTGTTCCAGTAAAACTATTTACAAAAATGGGCAGCAGCCCCATTTTTAGCACCCCGAATGTAGTTTGCTGAATCCTGTTCTGTAGATTATTAACCAAGACTGATCCCACTCACAGTTGCCAGCTCACTCCTATTGCTTTCGTGTTTTCTCCAGACACTCTTATCTTTGTGTAAATGCTTCACACACTGTAGAGTCTATCATGTTTTCACTGAGATTGTATGACAACTCACTTTCCCAAGAGTAAACTCTGCAAAAGGAAGAAGCCTGTGTTAGAGTAACAGCTGATGCTTCGTCAAGGGAAGTATTTAGGCACCACAACTTGAAATGCATGTGTACAATCCTGGCTACATTGAAAGCAAATTTCTGAGAGAATTGTGGAATTGTCAGAGCATAAAATTAGGTCTAGTTGAGAAGGAATGCAAGCCCTTAGGTATGACTAAACCAAGACAGCAGGATAAAGACAATTAACAGTGGGATAACTTACAAGTTTCAAAAATACGACATTTTTCATAGGAACTAGTACCTCTTGAGAATTGTATTTTATGCAGTTTATTTAATCCTTATTGCCTGAGTAGATTAGAAACTCATCCTGCACAATCTGAATGAAATGAATCCAATTATAACAATATCTTCTATTATTATGCCTCCCAAATCCTGCCAAGTCACACCTGCACAGGCATGACTCTGAACAGAATGCCATTATGAATGTATTTTCTAGAAAGGAAACTTTAATCCATTCCTAGTAAAAGGAAATTCTAGTTTCCTTCCAAGACCATTGTACGTTTTGGCCTAAGTATAAGCCAAGTCAATAAGTTCCTATATTATAAGATTTGAGTAATGGGGGCCCTTCTATTGAAAAAGTTCATCTCTAAAATTTACTAAAACTCTTGAGATTTTCAAAATTATAATCAGCTTTTAAAGCACTTTGTCTCATTTGTACAAAAAAGAGGCACAGGGTAAAACAGAAAGTAAAGATGCTTTAGGAAAAAATTTCCAGTTTTAGCAGAAAAAATGAGAATAATAATATGGCTAGAATTAGGCATGTCAGTTACAAGAAAGATGCTAAGTCTTTATTTTGAAAGGGGAATTTCCAGTTTCATGATGAGTCAAATTCGAGGTCTTTGTTACTATTTTTATAGCATCATCTTTCCGATGTCAGCAATTCACAGTGTGAAATAGAAATTACTCCTGATTTGAAGTGAAGTGTATATTTGAAACCAATGTAGAAAACAATAAATAATAATGGAAGTAAAGAAAATAGCATGAGAATATGCAGGATTTGATTTTTTAAAAAGATTTATTTATGTATGCATACAAGAGCTGGGATACAGGCCAGAGGTGTGGGGGCAGTGAGGGGATTCACCAGAGACAAAGTGGGGAACAGAACAGACAGACTGAATGAACTATAGTACTGAGGGGAGCAGCGGGCTATCCAGGAGAGGTCTGATGCACCATGTGTGTTGCTCCCTGGCCGGCCGGGGATCGAACTTGTGCTGCAGAAGCTGTGGATTGCTTCATAGTGCGGTGCTTAACCCCTTGTGCCACTAGGGAGGCCCCAGGATTCAATTTTTAACACATAACTCAGATGTGCACAAAATATAATGTCCTTTACTTGTCTACAATTAGGGAAAGGCCACCAAAACTCTTACTTTTGCTGCTGGTAGAAAAACAGTACATAAACCTGTCACTAGATGTCTTCAGTCACTTTTAGGTCACTTTAATAGTCAGATTTATCATCAAGGATGTTCATTTCTCTTCGGCAAAGTATCTCCCCTCATCTTCTGCTCCAGTTTGGCAGAGAGTGCACAGAGAAACCTCATAGCCTGCAGGGAAAGGGCTCTTTGCTGCAAGTGCCATTCTCTGCTGATTTCTGCTGATACCTGGTTTACTTCTGGTCTCTGACATCTGTCCTTCTTTCATCCCCTACTGAAGTGATTGTGGCTATTGTTACTTAAGATCTGGACTCTACCTATGGTTAGAGGCAACCTTTTCTGTCTCTTCTCTGCTGATACGAGCCCATCTAAGTTCTTGTTAGATAAAACCTCTGAGTCCTAACCAAAGATCTTTACTTAGGTCCTTGATTCACTGTCTCAACATGGAGACAGTTAAGGGTTAACATGGGGGTTAGAGTGGCAGTGTCTTCTCCAGGCCTTTGTTATACATATCAAGTTGCCATTTCTGTTCTGAGGCAACTGCCTTATTCTGGCCCAGAGTTACACTAAAAGGTTGTATCTTCCCAGGAAAGTGAATGAGAAGTAGGGCACAAGTTCTTTTATTTCGCTCCCCTGACTTCTTTGGAACATCTGTGTTTTTAAAGGTCTCCTTAGTTCAGGACTTGGAACAAAGTCCCTGAGGCTGGGAATGTTATGTCCTTGAGGAATCAGGCATGGTTCTAATCCTCATAGCCACTCTGCAATCTCTCTTCCTCTTTCTAACAATGATGTTTTTGCTGCTACTTGTCTTGTGGGGGCTGCCCGGTATTTCCCTCTGTGCTTCACAGCAGCCTATTGTTTTTTTTTGATGTATCTACCATCTGAGGCCCTCTGTATAGATTTATTTTAATCAGCCATCATAGTTTCCCTGGGAGTCTTGGTTTTAGAATTGCAAGCCGGTGTTCTGGCAAACTCCTCGGTCCTGGGCAAACCAGGGTGATTGGTCACCCCACCTGTGTTAAATTAACTTCATGGCAAAACTTTAGTGGTCAAATAGCTTTAGTGGAAGGAGAGATCAATTATTTGGAAAGAAAGTACATGGGGGCATTCAGCTCTACAAAATATTTTTCTTTACTATATAAATAATGGCAGAAAGTTTATTTCTATTACATCTAGCCAATATTTTTTTTAATTTTATACATTTTTTACATTGTTTTTCATTTTTGCACAATGTATGCATTTTCATCTTGGTTATAGTCCCCACACAATTTCCATCCCCCTTGTTTTGATCCTACTCCCTCTTCCCCACCCCGTAGTGTGTCTCTGGTTTATAGTTGCTTATTGATTTTGATTTACAATAGCTAAGCTATAGAATCAACCAAAATGCCCAAAAATAGATGACTGGATCAAGAAGATGTGGTACATAGACACAATGGAATATTACTCAGCAATCAAAAAAGATAAACTCATGCAATTTGCAGCAACATGGATGGAGCTGGAAGGGATCATGTTCAGCGAAATAAGTCAGAAAGAAAAAGAAAAATACCGGATGGTCTCACTGATAGCAGGAATTTAGAAAACCTAAATAAGGGACCAGGAAAAAACTTAATTATAATAAAGTAAAAATCAAAATTAGCCAAAAGTTTGTTGAAAAGAACTTGGAGTCACTGCAGAATTACATGCTAGTCAGAAGCTGATTTATTGAAAGTAAAGTGGATGCCTCATGTGTGAAAACTTTGACCATAGTTTTCAGTCCAGAAAGTTATTCAAATTTAAAGTTTTGAGCAGTTTGGGTCATTTCAGAGAATATTTTAATGCAAAGGGACTTTTAAACTGAATCTGAAGTAAGTCTCACATATAGGCATATAAATGGATATTTTTGTTATGATAAACATAGCAATATCCATTCAGTTTATATTACAGTGGTGTTTTAAGTACAATTAAATGAGGTTACAAATGAAAACTATCATTAGATTACTGGAACAATGCTTGATTTTGGGCAAAGGAAGCCTGGTCAGCTTATCGAGGGTGTGGGCATGACAGCTCTTAACAAAGGTTTGGTCAGGTAGCCTGGGATGGGTCAACCTGTTCTGAATGGTCTGAGAGGCAGAAAACAGAGACCAGCATCTCAGTCCTGTCAGTGTCTTTTTTTTCTTTCAAGAATCCTTTTCCTTTTTTAATTTTAACATTTATCATTTTTAACATTTTTGTAGACAATATTTGCTTCCCCCCCACCCCCTCAGATTGAGTCCCCATAGAATTTCCTTCCCCAAGGCACCCACGCACCATCACCACAGTCCCCTGTGCTCCTCCCTCCCTCCCTCTAACCCCTCTCCCTCCTTTTCCCCTGCAGTATGTCTCTGGTTTATAATTGTCTGTTTTTGCTTTGTTGTGTTTTGTACTGTTATTATTATTATTATTTTTTACACTGATGTCTTATTTGGTTCCCCTATATTCCTGTTATAACTGAAACCATCTTAAACTTTTCTTTTTCCTTCTGGCTTATTTCACTGAGCATAATTCCTTCTAGCTCCATCCATGTTGCTGCGAATGGCATGAGTTTATCTTTTTTGATTGCTGAATAATATTCCATTATGTATATATGCCACATCTTCTTGTTCCAGTCATCTATTTTTGGGCATTTGGGTTGTTTCCAGGTTTTACCTATTGTAAATAGTGCTGGAATAAACATCGGTGTACAGGTGCTCTTTTGAATCAATGTTTTTGTGTCCTTTGGGTAGATCCCTAGGAGTGGAATTGCCAGGTCGTATAGTCGCTCCATTTTTAGTAGACTGAGGAACCTCCAGACAGCTTTCCACAATGGCTGGACCAGTTTGCATTACCACCAGCAATGTAGGAGAGTTCCTTTATCGCCGCATCCTCGCCAACATTTATTGTTGCTTGTTTTTTTGATATGTGCCATGTCAGTCCTGTCACTGTCTTAAAGGCATATCTCAAGCTCACTGATGATTGGGGAGATATCTGGTTTTGAAATTTCAAGGAGACAGTAACTGCATTCTGTCAGGTAGGTATAGATGAAGCTAAGGTGAGAGGACATGTTTCCTGGGGAGAAGTATGATTGAGCCAGGTGAAAAGTATTCAATAAGAGGTTTGGTTTTATGGTAACAGAGCAGGGTTTGAACTGGATAAAATTAGGACATGCAAGAAGAGATATTGCCTCAACAGAAGATTGGTCATAGAATGGGCATTAGGGGCAAAGTGATAACTCAAGACACCACTTGGAAGTCTAGTGATCTTCACTGTGTGGCTGCTGAGCAGATATGATCAGAACTATGAGGACTTTGGGTGGAAAGTAGGTACACTTGTGCTACAGCCTAACAGAATATTATTAGACTACTCTGTTCAAATACAGTTTGTCTGGACGGTGGTCTTGGATGAAACTTCAATTGGGGAGAACTTAGAGGATCAGGAAAGTAAAGAGGATTAGTGACACAGTTGCTCAAGTGCTGTTTATTAAATTGGTTTAGAGGCTACCAACAACCATAATAATTTTTGTTTCACCGAAGTATTCAATGGAAGTAAGAATGTAAGTGTTGGAAGGGATCCATTCATTTACATGCTCATTCTTAAAAATAAATATTATTAATTCTCTATTATCTGCCAGTGTGCTAGGGATACATTAGTGCAAAAATAAGAGCAAGTTGAAGGAAGAATTGTGTTCTTGAGAGAGGAGTCAAATCAATAGATACTCAGAAGCTGTGATAGGAGTGTCAGAGAGGGTATAGAGGCACATTGGAGGGGCATCAAATTAACGTAGGCTGGGGGAGTAACAGAGGACCATCACTAGTTTAACCTTCTTATTTTATAGTGGGAAAGCGCAAAAATTAAGTAAAGTATTTCATGTCACCTAAACATCAAGGCTTATGTTTTCTTTAGCAAGGACTTTATCTTCTAGGTAATGGTAGATTCTTGATTAGGCAAAGTTCTAAATTAGACCAGCAGCCCCCCTCCTCCTTCCACCTGCAGAGGGCTGCACATAGTCTCCTCTCCTCTCAAAGCCTTCAGATAATCTGACCACAACCTTGAAACTGCCAAAAGTGGTTAGCATGTGAACTTAGATTAGCTCTCCATGTAAGGATGCTTTCTTGTTTGTCTTATATGCAATGGTGGACTTTCAGTGTGTCATGAAACCCTTCCTGATGCACAACGCATGATATGTCCTAACCTCCAGACACCTCTTCATGGGATGTTTACATCTGGGAGGACAGCATACTTATAAGTTCCCTAATAAAGTCAATTTCATGCCTGTGTAATGTGATGTTTACTTTCCTCTATTCTGTCACTTCTGTTTGCATTTTCCATACATTCAACATGTAAACAAATGTTCAGGATAAACCTCTGAGTGGGTGTATGAGAATACCAGCACAAATGCACATGCTCAGTGTTATACATACATCAGAAAGTACAGCATTCCATGTGGTAGCCTGCATCAGAAGATTAACTTACAGAATATGTGTTAAGTCTTCTGGTAACTTTAGGTGAGGGAAAAAAAAAGATGTAACATCCTCTCAGAGTGCAAAAGCTATTTAGTGGAACAACTATGCAGTACTGGAAATAGGAAAACTATGATTACATTTCAGTTCTGCCGTTCTGAGTTTAAGTCACAAACCTTTTAATATATTTCAAAATTGACTAACACCAAGCCTATTTTAAAGTTGTGATAATTAAATAGAAGACAAACTAACATAGAATAACACAGAACCTGGAACAGAACTGGAGCTTCATTAATGTTTACTGAATTCAGTAATACTAACATATGTATTAATAGTAAGAATCGCAACAGCAATGAAACAGCAGATAATCAAGTGCTAAATTGTGTGGAACACAACAGAGGAAGTCATGAAGGCTTATTCACAAGTGGGCTTCATGAAAAATTAGCTGTCATATTGGGGTAATGAATTTCACATGGACTCAGTCACAGGATGCAGCCATTTGGATGCTGAATCCATAATTTTAGTTTTACATTAGATAAAATGTACTTACTTTTTTTTCTGATTTGAAAAGCAATGTAGGCACCTTAGAAATATGAGCAATGTTTAAAATTAAATCAATAATAAAGCTCATTTCTACAGATGGACATTATTTTAAATTTTTTTTATTTTTATACATTTTTACATAATTTTTCATTTTTGTGCAATGTATACATTTTCATCTAGGTTATAGTCCCCATCGAATTCCCACCCCCTTGTTTTAATCCTACTCCCTCGTCCCCCCCTGTAATGTGTCTCTGGTCCAACAACTATGGAAAGCTGTGTGGAGATTCATCAGCCTGCTAAAGATGGAGCTTCCATATGATCCAGCAACTCCACTCCTAGGTATTTACCCAAAGGACACAGAATCATTAATTCCAAAGGGTACCTGCACCCCTATGTTTATAGCACTATTTATAATAGTTAAGCTATGGAAACAACCCAAAGGCTGAAAAATAGATGACTGGATCAAGAAGATGGTCATTATTAATACTTAAAAAATTTATACATTTTCTGTATGTATCCCATTTCTTCATTTTCTGTTTGTTTATAACTTACATTGAATGGTGAAAAATTTCTCATTTCCTGGATAGCTACTTATATTTATAAATTTTTATTAAAGTAGTATTATATTATAATATATAAGTTTCAGGTGTGCATCATTATTAATCAACATCTGTATATGATATATTAAGTTTACCACTAAAGGTCCAATTCTATTCTTCACTATACAATTGACTCCTTTACCCAATTACCTGCTTCCCTTCCCTGATTTGGTCTTACAGTCTAAATGTTCACTTTTATTTTATTTATTTTATTTGCTTATTTATTTATTTTTTTTTGTATAGCACATGTTGGTGAGAGCAGGAACAAGACAAGGATGTCTATTGGCACCATTATTGTTCAACGTTGTATTGGAAGTCCTGGCGGAAGCGAAGAGGCAAGAAAAAGTCATAAAGGGAATACAAATTGAAAAAGAAGTGAAACTCTCACTATTTGCAGATGACATGATAATGCACATAGTGAACCCAAAGAGCCGTACCAAAAAACTGGTAGAAATAATAAATGAATGCAGTAAAGTATAGGTAGGATACAAAATTAGTACACAAAAATCATGCAAACAATATGTAAGAAGAAAGAAAACAATCCATTTACAATCACACCAAAAAGAATGAAATATCTGGGAGTAAGTTTAATGAAGAAGATGGAGAACCTATATATTGAAAACTGTAAGGCTTTATTAAGGGAATTATGAAAGAAGACACAAAAAATAGAAGAATATCCTGAGAGTGTGGATTGTAGGAATAAACATCATTAAGATAGCCATATTACTTCAAGCAATTTACAAATTCAGTGTAATACCTTTCATAAATCACAACCACATTTTGAAGGAAATTCACAATGATAAAATTTATATGGAATGACAAAAGCCCCTAAATAGCTAAAGCAATCCTGAGAGAAAAGAAGAAAAATGGAGGTATCACACTTATTGATTTCAGACTATACTACCTAGCAACAGTAATCAAAACAGTATGGTATTGAACAGGAACAGGAAAAAAACCCAAAATATGGAACAGATTTGAAAGGCTAGATAATAACCCACACAAATATGCATGGTTAATCTTTGACAAAGGATCCACACCCATGCAATGGAGAAAATAAAACCTCTGTAACAAATGATCTTGGGAAACATGGCTAGTTTCATGTGAAAAAATAAAACTGGACTCATAGTTAACTCCACACACAAAAATTAAAATGGATTAATGATTATAGATATAAAAATTTAAACTATAAAACACTTGAAAGAAAACATAGGGGACACAGCACAGGATATCTACAACAAAGATGTATTTGAAGACTCACTTCACCCCTGTGAGAATTACCCATATCAAAAGAATGGAAAAAAGAAATATTGGTGAGGATGTAATAAAAAGGAGCTTTCATTCACTGTTGGTAGAAATGCGCATTTGTGCAACCTCTATGGAGATAGGTATGGAGATTTCTTAAGAAAACAAAAATGGAAATTCCATATGATCCAGCAATACCTCTATTAGGTATTTATTATTAAAAAATATGAAAAATCAAATACAAAAAATTTTATTTATGCAAATGTTCTTAAGAGAACTGTGCACAATTGCCAAGTCATGCAGCCCACCTAAGTGTCCTCCAACAGATGAATGATAAAGAAACTATGGAATACATCCTCAATGGAAAATTATATAGCTGTTAAGGAAGAGGAAATTGTACATTTTGGGACAAAATAGATGGAACTTGAAGTGATTATATTAAGTGAAATAAGTCAGAAAGTGAATGATAGATATCAGATATATATGAAATATTAATAAACAGAAAACAAACAAACATGCAGGCAAAAAATGGCAGGCATTAATCTTGGACTTAGTGAAATTTTATGATTACCAAAGGGAATAGGGAAGAAGGAGATAGGGATGGAGTAGGGATTCAGATGTGGTATTGTACAGGTAATTTGATAGTGTGAGTAGAATATGGAGGAGGAAAATTGTAACCCCAATATTAAAAATAGGAGGAATTCTTTCAAATTTTCAGTTTAGGGCTCTTCTTAGTCATCTTACAGTATTATGTTCTTGATATACTAAAAGAAAGAAAATTTGAATTTCATATGTTTTTCATGTCAGGAATGAGTTTTTAGGGAGTCACTTAATAACAAATTCATCCAATAATTGGCTAATGATTAGGTAATCAGTAAACATTGCAGGCCTCTGTTTTATGCAAGTCCCTTTGCCAGTTGCTCTGGAAGTGAAAACAGGGATAAAGTGATAGTCACACAGCCTGAAGGATACTTAAAAATTCTTTTTTTTAGTTAAAATAAGGAGTCAAGATTTAAGAAAATTAAATAACACTTGGTCATCTACTAAATATATAGACTTCATGAAAAAGAATGCAATTATGTGAAGCTTGGACTAGAAAATCTGGAGCATATACTTTTTATGTGAATTGAAACAGTTCTTGCCTTAGAGTAGCTGATGTTCTAGCCAAGGAAATATATGCACAAAAATGTAGGTAACTTGCCTGAGGAGCAATGCTGTGCTCTAGCAGATTAAATAAATTTATTTAAAAAATAAAAACTGGTAGTTCTGCATAATTTGAGAACTAATCACAACTTAAACAAACCTAAACAACTCTTCACCTTTCCACTTTTCTGTCTTTCTTCTTTTTAAATTATTCGCAGCTGCAATGTTTCTTTTATGAAAGGAAGCTATAGGGTAAATCAGAATGACTGCTATATTGAATTCTTTCATTCTGCACTTATGTTTCATATCTATGCATGCCAGGCACTGGATTTGATGCTGTTCAAGGAAAGAGATAATCTTCATCTGGACAATACACAAAAACTGAGGACCGGGTTATTTTTGCTAATAGTAGCTTGTGCTGCAGAGAAAAGAAATTATGAGAGAATCAGGAGAAGGGCTCATCATTGCAACAGGAAGAATGTGTGACTCTGAAATGCAATTAGAAGATTTGGTGTCTATATTTCCTCAAAAGAACTTTATTTTTTCTGCTTTTGTCATGGTAAAACTTAACCTCAAATAAAAGCTATTTCATGTTTCAAGAAAGGAGTAAATGAAAAAAGGGGAGACTCTGGACAGTTAAATGCTTCAGTCTCCCCTTCCTAACCACTATGGCAAGGGCTGTCAATTACTGAATGTTTGAAGTTTTGTTTTGCCTATAGCTTTTTCTGTGCTGCCAGCCAATAGTGCCTCTTAAAACTCTTGGAGAACAATTTGAATATAGTACGATGATTTTGATTTTTACTTTGTATTGATTAGTCTTTTTACTGGTCTCTTATTTAGGTTTTCTAAATTCCTGCTATGAGTGAGACGATCTGGTATTTTTCTTTTTCTTTCTGGCTTATTTTGCTGAGCATGATCCCTTCTAGCTCCATCCATGTTGCTGCAAACTGCATGTGTTTATCTTTTTTGATTGCTGAGTAATATTCCATTGTGTATATGTACAACATCTGCTTGATCCAGTCATCTATTTTTGGGCATTCGGGTTGCTTCCATAGCTTAGCTATTGTAAACAGTGCTGCTATAAACATAGGGGTGCAGGTGTCCTTTGGAATTACTGTTTCTGTGTCCTTTGGGTAAATACCTAGGAGTGGAATTGCTGGATCATATGGAAGCTCTATGTTTAGTAGTTCAAGAAATCTCCACACAGCTCTCCATAGTGGTTGGACCAGTTTGCACTCCCACCAGCAGTGCGGGAGAGTTCCTTTTTCTCCACATCCTTGCCAACATTAGTTGTTGCTAGTTTTTTTAATATGTGCCATTCTCACTGGTGTGAGATGGTATCTCATTGTAGTTTTGATTTGCATTTCCCTGATTACAAGTGATGTTGAACATTTTTCCATATGCCCGTTGGCCATTTGTATTTCCACTTTGGAGAAGTTTCTTTTTAGCTCTTCTGCCCATTTTTGACTGGATTATTTTCTTTGTTTTTGTTGTGTCTCATCAGCTCTTTGTAGATTTTTGTGATCATAAACATAATGGAATATTACTCAGCAATCAAAGAAGATAAACACATGCAATTTGCAGCAACATGGATGGAGCGGAAAGGGATCATGCTCAGCAAAGTAAGCCAGAAAGAAAAAGAAAAATATCGAATGGACTCACTCATATCAGGAATTTAGAAGACCTAAATAAGGGACCAGGAAAAAGAATAACTGTAAGAAAGAAAAGATCAAAATCAACAAACAACTATGAAGCAGAGACACACTATGGGGGACAGGGAAAGGAGGAATTGGGGTCAAAATAAGGAGGTTGCAATTGTATGGGGAATATAAAAATAAAATTAAAAATAAATAAATAAATAAAAGGAACATGCAAAAAAAAAAAAAAGAAGATAAGAGAGGAGGGAGTAGAGTGAAAATTGCTATCTGAAAAAAAGAAGCTGCAATGAAGTACTGGGCTTTATTCTGTACAATCTCAACATTTCTAACTTTGGTGAGTTGAAATTCCCTGCATTTCTTTATTCTTCTGGTCTAAGTTATGATGGAGAGAGGATGTAAAGGGCTGGATTGTTTCTACGTAAAGATAAAAAACAGTCTGAAATAGATTAAAGAGATGGTTTTGGGTCAGCGTGTTTAGAGCAGGACTGGTGGATGGGCAGTTGGAGGTAGATGAATCCTCGTGCATCACAGAGGAGAAAGGATGTAAAAATATGGACTAATTGAACATGTTCTGGAATGCAAATTGAGACTTAGATTCTCCTTTGGGTCCTAGCATTAATTCTGTGAACCTGGTCTAAGTCACAGTAACTTGTCATGTGTCTGGTGCTTTGGGCGATGAAATAGAATTTTTGGACATGTCATTACATTTTTCTGGCTTTAACTGGCTTCACATAAAGGCTTCTACTCTCCAAAAACAGTGTTAGGAGTTTCTTTCCTTTAGAGTGTTGAACTACTCAGGGAATCCATAGACTAACCAGTGACTCATGTTAGGTTTTCAGATGGAGGAATCTTCCTAAAGTTGCTTAGTGATTGAGGCTAATCGGCTGGATCTCTCAGGAATCAGAATGAGTAAATCTGCAAGAAAGTTGTTAGTTAATGATGGTTGCTGGAACTGAAACTTCTGGTAGTTACAGCTGATGTGGTTTTTCCTTGAGTTGGTTGTTTGAAACCAAAATAATATAATATAGAGTAAGCAATATAAAGATATGATAAACAAATTATTTGTTTCTTATCCTTTGGCTTCTTACTCATTGGTCAATGAATTGCTCATTTTTTTTCTAGAGGAGAATTTCTCAACATTTTAAATTGTAGGATTTCTTTATACTCTGAAGCATTATTGAGGATCTGCAGAGCTTTTGCTTACATCAACTATATCATGTCAATATTTACAGTATTAAAACTGAGCATTTAACATACTTTTTATTTATTTAAAAAGTAAATCCTTTATGTTAATATAAATAGCATTTTCTTCATGCAATAATACCTATATTTTCCATAACAAAAAAGCAGTGAGAAGAGCATTATCATTTTTGTGAATCTTTGTCTAATGTTGGACTTAATAGGAGACAACTGATTCTCACATACGTATTCAATCTGTTGCCACATGCTCTTTTTTTTTTTTTTTTTTAAAGATTTATTTATTTATACAAGCACTGGGATACAGGCCAGAGGCGCGGGAGGGTGAGAGAATCCACCAGAGACAGAGCAGGGAGCAGAACAGGCAGAAGGACCGAAATGCACTGCTGAGGGGAGCAGCGGGTGAAACAGGAGAGGTCTGCCGCGCTATGTGAAAATCTCCCTGGCCGGCTGTGAATCGAACCTGTGCTGCAGAGGCTGTGGACAGCTTCACAGCACTGTGCTCAACCCGCTGCGCCATTGGGGAGGCCCCATGTGCTCTTTTGATTGAAACATATAAAGAAAATCCAGCCTGACATGACATGAAGTTGGAAAAAGGGAGAATTTATATGATCTTTTCAGATATCTGTGGATACTGTTCTTTAGTACTATACCACAATTTGACAAGTGGCGGTTTCTTAAAGATTAGTTGCAAAGTAGATTCTACAGGCCATGCCAGTGAACTGTTTATACTGTTATGTTGAAATCCACTGTTCTATATTATTGTGAGCAGGCACTTTACTCATACATGATTTTTTTTTTTCAAGGTCAATGGCTTTTGTTTATTTTATTTTTTTTTTAAATAATAAGTTTTATTTTTATATTCCCCCATACAATTGCAAACGCCCCATTCTGACCCCAATCCTTCCCCTCCCGCCCCCCACCCCCCAAAAGTGTCTCTGGTTCATAGTTTTTTGTTGATTTTGATTTTCACTTTCTTATATTCATTTTCCTGGTCCCTTATTTAAGTTTTCTAGATTCCTGCTATGAGTGAGACCATCCGGTATTTTTCTTTTTCATTTTGGCTTATTTCGCTGAGCATGATCCCTTCCAGCGCCATCCATGTTGCTGCAAATTGCATGTGTTTATCTTTTTTGAATGCTGAGTAATATTCCATGGTATATATGTACCACATCTTCTTGATCCAGTCATCTATTTTTGGGCATTTGGGCTGTTTCCAAAGCTTAGCTATTGTAAACAGTGCTGCTATAAACATAGGGGTGCAGGTGCTCTTTGGAATTGATGTTTCTGTGTCCTTTGGGTAAATACCTAGGAGTGGAATTGCTGGATCATATGGAAGCTCTATGTTTAGTAGGTCCAGAAATCTCCACACAGCTCTCCATAGTGGTTGGACCAGTTTGCACTCCCACCAACAGTGCGGAAGAGTTCCTTTTTCTCCACACCCTCGCCAACATTTGTTGTTGCTAGTTTTTTTAATATGTGCCATTCTCACTGGTGTGAGATGGTATCTCATGGTAGTTTTGATTTGCATTTCCTGATACAAGTGATGTTGAACATTTTTTCATATGTCTGTTGGCCATTTGCATTTCCTCTTCAGAGAAGTTTCTTTTTAGCTCTTCTGCCCATTTTTTGACTGGGTTATTTTCTTTGTTGTTGTTGAGTCTCATCAGCTCTTTGCAGATTTTTGTGATCAGTCCTTTATCATTAGTGTTGGGTGCAAAAATGTTCTCCCACTTGGTGGGGTTTCTCTTTGTTTTTGTTATTGTCTCTTTTGCTGTGCAGAAGCTCTTTAATTTGATGTAGTCCCAGCTGTTTGTCTTTGCCTTCACTATCACTGCTTTGGGCGATGTCTCTGTAAAGATGTCTTTGATGTGCAAATCCCGTAGTGTTTCGCCTATATTTCCTTCTATGTATTTTATGGTTTCAGGTCTTATGTCTAGTTCTTTAATCCATTTTGAGTTGATTTTTGTGTATGGTGTGAGGTAGTGGTCAAGCTTCATTCTTTTGCATGTAGCGACCCAGTTTTCCCAGCACCATTTATTGAACAAACTTTCTTTGCTCCAATGCATAGTCTTTGCTCCTTTGTCAAAGACTAGTTGACCATAAATCTGTGGGTTTATTTCTGGATTTTCTATTCGATTCCATTCATACATGATTTTTTTTTAACATTATGTCTTGGTCATTTGGAAAATAATTGGTTATTGAGTTATTTAGATTTTGAAAATGTTGATATTTTTCATTCTAACATATGAAAAAGTCACTGATCTCACCAGAAAAAGCTTTCTATTGAGATTTTTTTTTCCCCAAAGATTTATTTATTTATACAAGCACTGGGTACAGTCAGAAGCGCGGGAGGGTGAGAGAATTCACCAGAGCCAGAGCGGGGAACAGAACAGGCAAACCGACAAAGTACACTGCTGAGGGGAGCAGTGGGCAGCAGGAGAGGTCTGCGTGCCACATAGGACCCTCGCCTGCGGCCAGGGATCGAACCAGCGCTGCAGAGGCTGAGGGCATTTTTGCAACCCAGCACTCAACCGTTATGCCACTGGGGAGGCACTTTCTATTGAGATTTGTATAAACTTGTCATTACAGTGGACACAAGGTATCCATAATTTTAAGATGATGTGGATATTTTATCATTAGCAATAAATGTATTCTTTTTTTTCTGCAAAGAGGTAGATGCTATTTATTTTTGGGAAAAAGTTTTGAAAAATAATCTAAGTAACTACTGTTTGTCAGCTATCTTTCTAGTAAAAATGGTATTCCAGGAAGAAGTAGCTTCATCAAGGACATTCATAAATGAAATTGGTATCCCTCCTCCCCCTACAAATCTATGTTGGTGAAGAATACAATGAGTTCAGTACATTTGGTGGTGCCACTCACAGCCTTTATTGTAAGGTGCAATAGTGCCTTAGTTTTATTATGAAAGCTATTTTTTAAAAATTTATTTATTTATGTATACAAGAACTGGGGTACAGGCCAGAGGTGCGGGGATGGGTGGGTGGGTGAAAAGATTCACCAGAGACAGAGTGGGGAACAGAACAGGAGGAATGACTGAAATGTAGTGCTGAGGGGAGCAGCGGGTGAGTCAGGAGAGGTATGCTGCACCATGTGGGTAGCTCCCTGGCCTGGGTTCGAACTCATGCTGCAGTGGCTGTGGATAGCTTCATAGGTTGCATCTTAACCCCTTGCGCAACCAGGGAGGCCCGATTATGAAAGCTATTTTGATCTGGTGGACACCTGAAAGTGTTCTACAGAGTTCCTGAAAGTTTTCTTGGGATTCTTGGGCTTTCTGGGTCACACTTTGAGAGCTGCAACCTTAGAGGTAAGTATAGGTTTTAGTATACACTAGTGTGTAAGCTTTTCTGTTGGCACTACAATTTCGGTTACTGGAGATTAGATGACTAAAGTGAAGAGATTAAAAAGTAAGCGCTGTTTATAGTTATTTCCCCTGAAAGCAGATTTACTAATGTTACTAAGAGGCTACATATCTGTCCTTGAGTATTTTATATGTAGATCTTCCCTAAATTCTACTTTGTGATCTTAAGTCAATATCATGTCAAGTGTTCCATGACTAGGGAATATGACATCATAAACTTTGGGGGAAGATTGTCTCCTAATGAGAGAAATAGAATTAGCCTCAGATAAATTAAATGCATATATTTTGTATGCTTTAGGAAATTAGGAGAAGAGAACCGAGGGATTATAGAAAATATGATTTTTGTGCTGAAGAAGTATTACTAGAAGAAGTAAATGATTAATCTAGGTAGATAAGTAATCACAGTGCAGACAAGGGAACATTCTCTAAATTCTAAGAGGTCTTAAGGCCTAATGATGAGCTATATAAATGTGATGTATAGTTCAGATTTCAAGAGAGATGATGATTAACTTATCCTCATTAATTAGCATGTTAGTTAAATTCACAATGTTGGCAAAAAAAAGAGACAGCTTTAAAGTAACACATTGTGAGAAAAGTCAGTACAATAATATATTTAATGGAGAAAAATGTCAAATATGTGAAGAATGTTGGCATTCTATTAAAAAGAATGACTTATTAAAATGTATGTAATTTAGTCTGGACTACAGAATTGGTCATTTTTTTTTCAAAACAAAAGATCCTTGAAGTGACATCCACCTTATTAAAAATATCAAATCTATTTTTAGAACTTCCCTAACTCATGGAGTCTGACATTCACACATAGTTATCTGTGTACTCTGAAAATAGAAGATATTTTTGGAGAAATCTTCATAATAATATTTTATGTGAGAATACTGCAGCCTATTTGTATACTTTTCTCCATAGTAAAGTGTAATGGTGTAATATTTTTTTCCAGTATAACTATGTGAAATTTCCCTAATTTTTCCATCCAGAAAAACTGCCACAATTTACAATGACTGCCATATCTTAGGTATTCTCACACCCTTAGGAGTAACAGTAGAACACAATTCAGTCATCAAAGAGAATGATGTAGATATACTCATAGACTCTTTTTTT